>NC_053489.1:685093226-685393226 GCF_905171775.1 Rana temporaria | reverse complement strand
TACTCGCTGCATTTGAATTCCGCGCCCTTACGCCACGAGAAATACACTACGCCGCCGTAACTTACGGCGCAAAGTCTTTCTGGATTCAAACCAAAGCCAGGTAAGTTACGGCGGTGTAGCGTATCTCAGATACGCTGCGCCGGTGCAGATCTTTGAGGATCTGCCCCATAGAGTTTAATGGTAAACTCAGGTTTGTTATATACAGTTACAAAGCATGCTGCAGTAAGAAAAGGGACAATGGCACACTCCACCCACAACATCACACAATGGGTGCTAACGAGTCCCCCTCAATCCACATCTTAGACAGACTTTCTGACTCCGCGATAAGCTATTCTCACCTGCTACACAATCCACATTCCTTTAGTGAACATAAGTCAGACTTCTGACCTTTAGAGTGTGTTAACTCACAACACATATTATCATCAATAGAACTTTCACACAATACAGTGTTAGTTAGCATAGCACAATGAAATATCTTAGGAGCCAGGCTTAATTAACACAATAGACAATAGAATGCAATCACAGCAAGCTTTCATCACTACAGCCAGGTAGCTGGAGGTGATTAACATCAATTAACATCTTAACAGTAGCAGACTTAATTAGCAACTCAACAGTCTATGTTCCACATTGAAGGAGACACTCTATTGACCTGTTGGGTTCAGAATGAACAACTTGTAATATTTCAAGATATCCTGCAATACATGAATTATCATTACTGTCCCATCTCATGTAATCCATGATATCATTTCTCAGTCATCCTATGCCCCTAGTGGACATAGGATGACCCTAGACCCAAGAGTCATTGGTGAAGCTGGCACAGGAGTACCCCACATCCTTCAAGCGCCTCTGGGTCCCACAGGCCCTACCGTTACAGAAGCTGTCTGACAAAGTGAAGCGCGCTTACAGGTCACAAAAAGCCACACATCATGCCACAATCTATAAAAATTCAAGAACACATTAGAAACAAAATAATGGACATGCGTCGGTCTAGGAAGGGTTTCAAAGCCGTAATCTAATGCCCCCGTACACACGACCAGATTTTCCGCCAGCGAAAGTCCGATGTGAGCTTTTCATCAGAAATTCCGACCGCGCGTGTGTAGGCTCCATCGGACTTTTGCTGTCGGAATTTCCTGCCAGCAAAAGATTGAGAGCAGGTTCTCAATTTTTCCGAAGGGCAAAAATTCTGATTAGAAAATCCGATCATTTGTAGCAATTCCGACGCGCAAAATTCCGAGGCATGTTCGGAAACCATTCGACACATGCGCGGAAGCATTGAACTTCATCTCCTCGTAGTGATGCGGCGCAGCGGGCGCATTGTAATTCCCGCCTTCTGGAGCCTGCAGCGCCTATGATCGACGTCTCACGTCCAGCGGGCCCGACCAGTGGGACATCCATCATAGGCGCTGCAGGCTCCAGAAGGCGGGACCTGCTATGTCACTCGGCCGCGCTCAGGGTCAGATCCGTCCCCTATCTGGCTCGGGGCTAATAATACAATTTTGAATGCCTGAGACCCAGAGCTTTTTGGGGAATCCCTGCACTCTGTGTTGCACACTCCTGACCCCTGCACTCTGTGTTGCACACTCCTGACCCCTGCACTCTGTGTTGCACACTCCTGACCCCCTGCACTCAGTGTTGCACACGCCTGACCCCTGCACTCTGTGTTGCACACTCCTGACCCCTGCACTCAGTGTTGCACACTTCTGACCCCCTGCACTCAGTGTTGCACACTCCTGACCCCCTGCACTCTGTGTTGCACACTCCTGACCCCTGCACTCTGTGTTGCACACTCCTGACCCCCTGCACTCAGTGTTGCACACTTCTGACCCCCTGCACTCAGTGTTGCACACTCCTGACCCCCTGCACTCTGTGTTGCACACTCCTGACCCCCTGCACTCTGTGTTGCACACTCCTGACCCCATGCACTCTGTGTTGCACACTCCTGACCCCCTGCACTCAGTGTTGCACACTCCTGACCCCATGCACTCTGTGTTGCACACTCCTGACCCATGCACTCAGTGTTGCACACTCCTGACCCCTGCACGTCCTCCCCTTTGTGCGGTGATATCTGAATGATGGGTGGAGCTACAGGCATCATTCAGATATCTCTGTCTTCAGCCGCCGATTCTGCGCACGATAAGAACGATCAAAGCGGCAGTTCCACCGCTTGATCGTTCTTATAGGCGGCGGGCTCTCCCGTGCCATTGGGGGCCCGGAGAGCGAATCGGCCGGCGCTTCCTGGTAACAGTCATCTCTATGACCGTCGGAGGCCCGGGCGCGACGTTATGCCCGGTAACCCGGAAAGAAACAAGCGGCTGTCGTGATTTTTTTCACCGATTTCATGCTTTCCAGCCTGGAGGAGAGATGTGGGGGGAGGGGGAGGTCTTATTGACCCCGCCTTTCTCCATAAAGAGGACCTGTCACAGTGATTCCTATTACAAGGGATGTTTACATTCCTTGTAATAGGAATAAAAGCGATAAAAAAAAAAATGTAAAAAAAAGTGTAAAAATAAAAAAAATTATTAAAATAAAATAAAAAATGTGACATGTGAGGTATTGTCGCGTGCGTTAGAGCGTGTGCGACAATTCTAGCACTAGACCTCCTCTGTAACTCGAAAATACTAACCTGTAAAAAAAATTTAAGCGTCGCCTATGGAGATTTTTAAGTACCGAAGTTTGGCGTCCATTCCATGAGTGTGCGCAATTTTAAAGCGTGACATGTTAGGTATCTATTTAAAAATTGGGTTAACTTTACTGTTTTGTTATTTTTTAATTCCCTAATTTCCCTAAAAAAAGGCGTTTTGAAAAATGATTGCGCAAATACCGTGCGAGAATGACCGCCATTTTATTCCCTAGGGTGTCTGCTAAAAAATATATATAATGTTTGGGGGTTCTGATTAATTTTCTAGCAAACAAAATTGTGATTTTTACCCAGTGGTCAAGTGGTTAAATATGGGGGGAGTAATTTAGTTGGCGTGGCTACAAATGCAGATGTGGGCTTGTGGGTGTGGCTTAAAATGGGCGTGGTCAGTAGAGTGTCTTAGGATTTCATTTGATATATCTGGTAACCTTGGCTCCCATATTTTTCATAGGGCTGAAAAATTCATGTATTACATAGGTAGATTCAGGTAGAGTTAGGCCGGCTTATCAGTAGATAAGTCAACCTAACTCAGAATCTACGCCGCTGTATGTTTAAGTGTATGCTCAAACAGAGGTACGCTTAAACATGTCTAAGATAGGACGGCTTGCGCCATCCTCTCTTAGATTGCAATTTTTCGGATGGCCGCTAGGTGGCGCTTCCATTGCGGCCGGCGTAGATTATGTAAATGAGTTTGTACGCCGATTCACGAACGTACGCCAACCCGCCGCAGTCAAATTACGCCGTTTCCGTAAGGCCTTTACAGGCCTAAAGTTATTCCACCTATTAGGTGGAATAACAATGTTAAAGTATGGCCGCCGTTCCCGCCGCGAGGTTCGAAATTTTAACGTCGTTTGCGTAAGTCGTCCGCGAACCGGGATTTACGTCATTTACGTCCACGTCTAAATCAATAGGCCTGTGCGGCGTACGTAACCGCAATGCACACTGGGAAATGTAGTCGCCCGGCGCATGCGCAGTGACAAAAAACGTAAAAAACGTGAGGTCAGGCCTCATTGCCATTAAACACGCCCCCCCCCAACCCATTTGAATTAGGCGCCCTTACGCCCGCTCGTTTTAGGCTACGCCGCCGTATATTAGCAGGCAAGTATATAGAGGATCATTACTAGCCTAGCTAATTTACGGCGGCGTAGCCTAAACAGGCTACGCTACGCCGCCGCAACTTAACGCCATTGTACCTGAATCTACCTAAAAATGAACAAAAATGCTCTTGGATCTCGTAGAGATCGGAGCGACCATTGCTGTGTCGATCGCCTCTCTACGGGACCGACATGGGTTGTCATATATAGTTATTCCTCGGAGCCCCTTCAAGGATCGGGCCCACGTTCCCTGGAAGATAATCTCTCATGAAAAATGTGTAACTTTGTTTCATGTTTGGCTCCATAGACATCTCGAGGATCCTTGTTGGAAGATCGATGGAGGGAACTTGAAAGGTGTGGCCTGTTGGGACTCCAATAGGTGGATCTGTGAGAGGAACCTCGTATTAACTGCACTGAAGACTCAATACAAGAACCTGGAATTTATTTTGGGAAATGAAGAATTCTTTTGTTACAAAAAGCACAACAGGGACATGTAGGACAAACGTCTGGGAGAAGAGACCGGACGATGTATTCCCTCTAAAATCCCCAACATTATCGCAATTATACTCTGATGATCATCAGGACTCACCGTACCTGGGGGACTTTATGGTGTCCATCTATGAGGAACAGGACCCCGACCAATATATGGCCATCACCTTCATTCATCCAGGGGCATGGCTAGGTGTGAAAAAGACCAGGGGCTTCAACCCGAAGTCCAAGCTTGGCAGGGCGGCGGCTGGGGGGGGGGGGGGCTAGGCTTGGCTGCTGCCTGGCTCACCAGTGCCCATCTGTGCTGACCACTAAACTGACCTACCAGACCCCTACATTGACCCCCTTGACACTTACAGTAATCCCCCCGACCCCCCTGACACATACACTGATCCCCTGACACCTACAGTTACCCTCTGACACCTACACTGACCCCCCCTGACACATACACTGACCCTCCTGACACATACACTGACCCCCTGACACCTACACTGACCCCCTGACACCTACACTGACCCCCCTGACACCTACAATGACCCCCCTGACACTTACACTGACCCCCCTGACACATGCACTGACCCCCCTGACACATGCACTGACCCCCCTGACACATGCACTGACCCTCCTGACACATACACTGACCCCCCTGACACCTACACTAATCCCCCTGACACCTACACTTACCTTACTGACACCTACACTGACCCCCCTGACACCTACACTGACCCTCCTGACACCTACACTGACCCTCCTGACACCTACACTGACCCCCCTGACACCTACACTGACACCTACACTAACCCCCCCGACACCTACACTGACCCCCCTGACACCTACACTGACCCCCCTGACACTTACACTGACCCCCCTGACACATACACTGACCCTCCTGACACCTACACTGACACATACACTGACCCCCCTGACACCTACACTGACCCCCCTGACACCTACACTGACCCCCCTGACACTTACACTGACCCCCCTGACACCTACACTGACCCCCCCTGACACCTACACTGACCCCCCTGACACCTACACTGACCCCCCTGACACATACACTGACCCCCCTGACACCTACACTAACCCCCTGACACATACACTGACCCCCCTGACACCTACACTGACACCTACACTGACCCCCTGACACCTACACTGACCCCCTGACACCTACACTGACCCCCCTGACACCTACACTGACCCCCCTGACACTTACACTGACCCCCCTGACACCTACACTGACACCTACACTGACCCCCCTGACACCTACACTGACCCCCCTGACACCAATACTGACCCCCCTGACACCTACACTGACCCCCCTGACACCAATACTGACCCCCCTGACACCTACACTGACCCCCCTGACACCTACACCGTCCCCCCTGACACCAATACTGACCCCCTGACACCTACACCTAGGCAGCCACTGTACCCATAAATTGCCGCCACAATGTCATCAAACGCAGTTACTGTACCCATCAATTGAATAGTGGATATCTACTATTTACAACAAAGAAAGAATTCAAGTGAAAAAATTAAAATAAAATAAAGAATTCCTCAAATAAAAAAATAAATACAATAAAATAAATCACAGGCCAGGATCACAACATAAATAATTAATAAACGTGAGATTCAAATTGCTGAATCAGAGTGCAAATCACCTGAATAGATCTCTGTGTACAAGAACCTTACAATTCCAATATGAAATTATATACCCGGGTTTTTATTATTATTTTTTCTTTATATCATTTGGGATTTCATGCGCAGAGGACTCAAGTTTGATGATTAGCATCAGGGAGGAGGCGCCATTGTATAATATACAATTCAGGTGACTGGATCTGCTTTTGAAGACAGTGAATGGATTTGGGGTATCGATTCCGAATATGTCAATCCTTGAAACACAGAGATTATTATGGAGCGTTTATATGCATTTTTTGTTTTTTTTTGCCTGATATTTTTTTTTAGAGGCTAGTGTCAAGTGTGTCTGGGGAATTTTAAGTGTTTTTTTTTATTTTATAGTCCATAGATGAAATGTAAATGTTCAAAATTTATGTTTTTTTGATATTTATCAATAATAATATAAATAATAATAAAAATATATTGAATTAATGACTATGGGTATACATTGACTGTTTACCGCTACCCCATAAGCCTTTTCAGGGTTTGATCTCATAACATATAAAAAAATATATTAATTAAATTGCTAAATTATTATAAAGATATAGGCCCAGATTCACGTAGATCAGCGCATCTCTGCGGCGGCGTAACGTATCCAATTTACGTTACGCCGCCGCAACTTAGACGGGCAAGTGCTGTATTCTCAAAGCACTTGCTCCGTAAGTTGCGGCGGCGTAGCGTAAATCGGCCGGCGTAAGCCCGCCTAATTAAAATTTGGATCAGTAGGGCGTGTTTTATGTAAATGTACTGTGACCCGACGTGACTGACGTTTTTCACGAACGGCGCATGCGCCGTCCGTGGAAATCTCCCAGTGTGCATTGCTCCTAATACGCCGCAAGGACGTATTGGTTTTGACGTGGACGTAAATTACGTCCAGCCCCATTCACGGACGAGTTACGCAAACGACGCAAAATTTTCAAATTTCGACGCGGGAACGACGGCCATACTTAACATTGTTACGCCGCACTTATGCCACCATATAGCAGGGGGCAACTATAAGCCTAACGTAAACGTCGTAACTTTACTGCGTCGGCCGCGCGTACGTTCGGGAATTCGCGTATCTAGCTAATTTGCATACTCGACGCGGAATTCAACGGAAGCGCCACCTAGCGTCAAAAAAAATATGCAGTTACGATCCGACGGAGTAAGAGACTTACGCCTGTCGGATCTTAGGGAAATCTACGCGTAACTGATTCTAATGCCGCATACACACCATCACTTTATGTGATGAAAAAAAACGACACTTTCAGTGAAGTAAAAAATGACGTTTTTGAAAGTTCAATTTTCAAAGACGAAGTTGCCTACACACCATCGTTTTCTCACAATGTTCTAGCAAAGCGAGGTTACGTTCCACCACGTTTTTCCATTGAAGCTCGCTTCATAAGTAGCTTCTGGGCATGCGCGGGTGAAAAAACGTCGTTTTAAACGACGTTTTTTGCTACACACGGTCAATTTCTGTGAAGTAAAAAATGACGTATTTTTTTTGGTCGTTTTTTACAAGACATAAAACAACGTTTTCCCCCACGCACAGTCAATTAAAGTGACGTTTTTAAAAACGTCATTTTTTTTCATCACATAAAGTGATGGTGTGTACGCGGCATAAGAATCAGGCGCATAGATACGACGGCGCGACTCAGAGATACGACGGCGTATCTGGAGATACGTCGTCGTATCTCTTTTGAGAATCTGGGCCATACTGTACATAATTATTACTATATAAAAAATAATATTAATATAAATAATAAAAGGAAGAAGAATTATTATTATTATATTTTGTTTTTCATTACTATTATTGTTCTGTGTCTCCCCAATTGTAGTGTGGTGGAGTTCCATTAGTTTGTTTTGATTTGGTATAATATGTTAATTACGCAAAAAAATTGGTAGAGATTTTTTACCTGTTATCTATTGTTTACATTGAGATTTCATAGCTATCAGGTGGGATTTTTGTGGCCCTGAGTCTTTTTAGTAGTTGCTACCGGGTTCATATTAAATGGGAGACGCATTTGAAAATGTTGAGATTGGGACTTTAACCACTTCCATACCAGGCACGTATACACCTTCCCGCCCAAGCCAATTTTCAGCTTTCAGCACTGTCGCAATTTGAATGGCAATTGCGCGGTCATGCTACACTGTACCCAAACAAAATTGGCGTCCTTTTTTACCCACAAATAGAGCTTTCTTTTGGTGGTATTTGATCACCTCTGCGATTTTTTTTTGCGCAACAACTAAAAAAAGACCTAAAATTTTGAAAAAGATTACGTTTTTATTTTTTTCTGTAATTTTATTTGTAAATAAGTACGTTTTCTCTTTCAATTACGGGCACTGATATGGTGGCACTGATGGGCACAGATGAGATGGCACTGATGGGCATCGACAAGGTAGTTCTGACGGGGCACAGATGAGGTGGCAGTGATTGGCGGCGCTGGTATGCGGCACTGATGGGCACACATAGGCGGCACTCATGGGCACACATAGGCGGCACTGATGGGCACTCATGGGCGGCACTGATGGGCACTCATGGGCGGCACTGATGGGCACTCATGGGCGGCACTGATGGGCACTCATGGGCGGCACAGATGGGCACTCATGGGCGGCACAGATGGGCACTGTGGGGTGGCACTGATGGGCACTGTGGGGATGGCACTGATGGGCACTGTGGGGTGGCACTGATGGACACTGTGGGGCGTCACTGATGGACACTGTGGGGCGGCACTGATTTACTTGTTGCCAGTCAGTGCCCATTTGTGGGCACTGATTGGCATCTTTTTTTTTTGCATCTTTTTTTTTTCCCATTTTTTTTTTTTTTTACTTTTATTTATTTATTTATTTTGACTTTTTTTTTGCATCTTTTTTTGTTTTGCCCTTCCCTGGTGGGCATCCCTGGTGGTCCATGTGGCGATCCGAGGGGGGGCTGCGCTGATAAACAATCAGCGCGAACCCCCCCTGTCAGGAGAGCCGCCGATCGGCTCTCCTCTACTCGCGTCTGTCAGACGCGAGTGAGGAAGAGCCATCGACGGCTCTTCCTGTTTACATCGTGATCAGCCGTGGTTGGACACGGCTGATCACGTGGTAAAGAGTCTCCGTGAGAGACTCTTTACCGAGATCGGTGTTGCGGGGTGTCAGACTGACACCCCGCAACAACGATCGCCGTGATGCGCGCCCCCGGGGGCACGCAGCGGCTCAGAATCCTGAGGACGTCATATGACGTCCGGTCAGGATTCTACAACCACTTTGCCGCCGTCAATCTGTCATTGGCGGGCGGCGAGTGGTTAAGGGGGAGGGCTCTTTTCTGGCTTTGGTTTGATTACGACGTTCTATGCCCATATACAGTGCCATTGAAATTCTTCACATTTTTTCATGTTACACCCAAAAACATAAATGTATTTTATTGGGATTTTATGTGAGAGACACAAAGTGTCACATAATTGTGAAGTGGAAGGAAAATGATACAAATAAATATGTGAAATGTGTGGGGGGGAGGGGCATTTGTATGGCGCGCCACCCGGAGTCGATACTTTGTAGAACCCCCTTTCCCAAGTCTTTTTGGGGGTGTCTCTACCAGCTTTGCACATCTAGAGAGGGACATTTCTGCACATTCTTCTTCTTTGTAAAATATCTCAAGTTCTGTCAGATTGGATGTGGAGCGTCTGTGATCAGCAATTTTCAAGTCTTGCCACAGATTCTCAATGGGATTTAGGTCTGGACTGTGACTGGGCCATTCTAACACATGAATAGGCTTTGATCTAAACCATTCCATTGTAGCTCTGGCTGTACTTTAGGGTCGTTGTCCTGCTGGAAGGTGAACCTCTGCCCCGGTCTCAAGTCTTTTGCAGACTTTAACAGGGTTTTCTTCTAAGATTGTCCTGTATTTGTCTCCATCCATCTTCCCATCAACTCTGACCAGCTTCCCTGTCCCTGCTGAAGAAAAGCATCCCCACCACATGATGCTGCCACCACCGTGTTTCACAGTGGGGATGGTGTGTTCAGGGTGATGGGCAGTGTTAGTTTTCCCCACACATAGCGTTTTGCTTTTAGGCCAAAAAGTTCAATTTTTGTCTCATCTGACCAGAGCACCTTCTTCCACATGTTTGCTGTGTCCCCTCCCCCATATGTTTGCTGTGTCCCCTCCCCCACCTGGCTTCTCACAAACTGCAAACAGGACTTCTTATGTCTTTCTTTCTCCAATGTCTTTCTTCTCGTCACTCTTCTATAAAGGGCAGATTTGTGGAAAGACCACTAATAGTTGTCCTGTGGACAGATTCTCCCCCCTGAGCTGTGGATCTCTGCAGCTCCTCCAGAGTTACCATGGGCCTCTTGGCTGCTTCTCTGATGAATGCTCTCCTTGCCCGGCCCGGTCAGTTTAGGTGGACGGCCATGTCTTGGTAGGTTTGCAGTTGTGCCATACTCTTTCCATTTTCCGATGATGGATTGAACAGAAGCTCTGTGAGATCTTCAAAGCTTGGGAGATTTTTTTTATAACCTAACCCTGCTTTATACTTCTCCACAACTTTATCCCTGACCTGTCTGGTGTGATCCTCGGCCTTCATGATGCTGTTTGTCCACTAAGGTTCTCTAACAAACCTTTGAGGGCTTCACAGAACAGCTGTATTTATACAGAGATTAAATTACACACAGGTGGACTCTATTTACTCTATTAGGTGACTTTTGAAGGCAATTGGCTGCACTAGATTTTAGTTAGGGGTATCAGAGCAAAGGGGGCTGAATACAAACGCCCCTCCCCCCTCACTTTTCACATATTTATTTGTATCATTGATTATTTTCCTTTCACTTCACAATTATGTGCCAATAAAATATATTTACGTTTTTGGCTGTAACATGACAAAATGTGGAAAATTTCAAACTGTGATTTACCCCCCTCCCTCCCCCAGTGAGTTGGGCGGGACTAATAGTGGTGCATGCAGCATCGACTTGAAACATATTGTGACGGAGATGTAGGTGGGACAGACACACGCGGAGAGTAGTAGCACCCACAAAGCCTTTTATTTAACAGTAGAGGGGGTTAACACACAGCCAGGTAGCAGGTATCACAGCCGGGCAAAACAAGAGTCAGTAACACAGTATAAATGCACAGCGGGGTAGCAGAGTCCGTGCTGGTAAAGGGTAATCCACGCCAGGCTGGCCAAACAAGAGAAATAACTGAGTTCTGGCCATTAGGGATAGTCCATGCCGAGTCTTGGACACACAAGAACAGAGTTTGCTCTAATCACAGCACGGGCAATCACAGGGATAATCCACTCTCAGGATGGCACACAGCCAGGGATAATCCACTCTCAGGATGGCACACAGCTATGGATAATCCACTCTCAGGATGGCACACAGCTATGGATAATCCACTCTCAGGATGGCACACAGCCAGGGATAATCCACTCTCAGGAAGGCACTGGATCCACTCTCAGGATTATCCACAATAGTACGATGGAGCCTACACACGGTCGGAATTTCCGACCAAAAGCTCACATCAGACTTTTGCTGGCGGAATTTCCGACTGTGTGGAGGCAGCATTATAAGGGAAAAACTTGCGCGCTACTATGTTCTAAATTTTATACATACAGTATGCCTCCAGTGAATATAGTGAAAATAGACTCAGAAAAAAAAATATATAGTGCATGCATAAGAAAGAATGAATATGATGATTATCCAAACATACAAATAGATAAATGTGAATAAAAGTCTAACTAAAGCCCAATGGTAGGATTAATTTCATATAAATGTAAAAATCTCATAGGGGGAGGCGCATTCGCCGAGCTCCGGGAATGGCCGCCAGAGCCGAGAACTGATGCAGCGGTGCCCATAGCACGGAGCACAGCGACCCCAGGGGCTTCCAACGCCGCAGGATAACTCCCCACACACCCAGGCACATTCCCATATGCTCCGGTCCGCGGTCCGACGGGATCTGAGGCCAGAATTAGAGAAAGCAGAAGCGGAGGATATACCTAAGATGGCCGCCACAGCGCTGCCTCAGATGGGTGATCCCTGTCTGATGGGACGAGCGGACTACAGGTCAGAGCCACCTCACCTTCCCCAGCACATCACTCCTGGAAAGCATACAGACCCCACACCGGCCTACACCCCCTCCCTGGCCTCTACGGATTCTCTGATCAAGAGAACCATGACGGACTTCTCCCCCTCACCACTGGGGCCTAATGCTCTGCAGCAGCCAGGCGTCTGTCACCATGAGCCTGATGGAGGATCTATTCCTCAAATTCTCGGCTCTGCTGCATAGAGGCCTGGCTCAAACAGCCGCAAAAATTACGGGGGACTTGAAGGCAGATTTGGGCACAAGGATTGAAGCGATTGAAAACAAAATTGAGGAAATGATTGCCGCAACGAACCAGAACTACAAGCACATACACACGGTACAAGAACAACTTGAACTGGCTATGTCCCGCATAGACGACCTTGAAAACAGGTCAAGGAGGTCAAATATCAGAATATGTGGACTCCCGGAAACCGTGACAAATGTTCCAGAGGCTGTGCAGGACTTAATTAAAAATCTTCTCCCCAATGTTTCCCCCCACCGACTTGAACTTGACAGAGCCCACAGGGCACTCGGGCCCCCCAGGAAGGAGGGCACCCCAAGAGACATCATAGCTAAACCCCATTATTACTCAGTGAAAGAAGAAGTAATGAGACATGCAAGATCTGCTCCAGCTGTGTTGTGCCAGGGCCACCAGGTGCAGCTATTTGCTGATCTTTCTCCTTCCACCATCCAAAGGAGGAGAGCTCTGAAACCGCTTCTCTACGCACTGACCCAGAAGGATATAAAATATCGGTGGGCCTTCCCCTTCGCGGTCAAGTTCACAGACAATGGGAAACAATATGCCTTCTCTACCCTGCTCGAGGGAGAAAAGTTGCTCTTACATTTGAAGCTCATTACACAGGAATCCGACATGGACACCTCCACCACGGGTCATGGCTCCAACAAGAGACCGATACCTACCAGCCCGCAATCACCCTTGTGGTTCACAGGCAAAGCTAAGAAGGCAAAGGACAATGGGCTCACCTGAGGCACTCCCCTTCACGACCTGATCCTCTCTTTCACCGGACCGGGAGTACAGACCTGGAATATATGACCACATCATTCAGTTGCAAGACTTTTGCTACTCTCCCCTTCCATTTACTTCCCATTGTAGCCAGTTGCTTCCAGTTCAGTGGACTGACCCAGAGAATATGCAGGAACTCCCTGGACCGCCTGGGTCACACCGATTCTCCTCGCTCAGCTCACTGTACTCCCCCTGAGGGAATTTCTCCTACAAATTGAGGAAGGACCTTCATCTTTTTCCCCACATGACTGTCCGGCTGAGGGGAAGCCATAGGAACAAATGAACTGGAACCTAGCTAGCCTCTAGGGACATATCTGGGCCCTGGGTGGGCGGGTGGGGTCCTTAGGGTACAGGATGTGGTCTGTTGTTTCACTCTGACCAAATCCATAACTTGCTGTGCACTGCTCTGTAGACTATTTGCATGACACATTTTGATTTAGGGCGCCCTGTTCCGGTTTGGGATGCTTGCGCCTTCACCCAACCCCTGGACTCCTGATGGTGTCCGAGGGCTGGGTAGTCCATGCCCGTGCCTCCAAAGACGATAACAGAGTTATGTCCATCCCTGGCACGGACTACCCATAACTCTGTTATCGTCTTTGGAGTACGGGGGGTATCTCCCCCCCCCCGTAACTCCCGTTTCTCACCCCTAGGAGAGCTTTTTTTGTCTTTTCTATCCTGTCTTCCCCTCTCTTCCCCCGTCCTTTCTATACCACAGCAACTATGTCTAATACCAGATTCTTTTTCAGCTCTTCCACGCCCTCACCGTGTTCTGGGCTCGCAGGCCTCAACCTCATGTGCTGGTGATGCCTTTGACGCCCTCTTTACATCAAGACTTCTACGGGTGAGTGGGGGTAGTATTTGCTGCAGTCTACCTAATTTGTTCCATGGCTATTGGTCCTGACGCCAAACTCCTCATAGCATTTCACAATGTCCAAGGCCTTAACTCCCTGATCAAGAGGAGGAAGGTACTAGACCACTATAAATCCCTCAAGCTCGACATTCTTATGCTGCAAGAAACACATTTCCCTGTCCGGTATAGCCCCAAGATCCTCCACCTGGACAGGGGCGGACTGACCATTGAGGCACTCGGGCACTGCCCGAGGGCCCCATGCCACTAGGGGGCCCCATAAGGGTTGTCAGGCTCATTAAAACCAGGGACAGTAAGTACAAATCTGTTTTTTTTTACATCTGTCCCTGATATGTCCAAAACCGACATGCTTTTGATGTGAAATCCTGAGATTTTAGCTGCCCCGCCTCTGTAATGCCTCCTGGCTTGGTGGCCATCTGTAAGCCTGGGGGCCCCATGAGCTGTCAGTCCGCTCCTGCACCTGGACCTTGTCCTGTCGAGAAATGCCCCCTATTGGAAAATGCCCTGCCGGAACTGTGCATGCGCAGAACAGAGCCGCAGAAAAGCCGAGTTTACGATCAGCTGTAGATGGCGCCTGCGCACAATAGCCAACATTGTGCCACACGCTCCCGATACTCATATAAGGCTGAAAGGGGGCGGATTTGTTCTTCTTGGACGCGTGAGAGGGGAGGATGTCTACATGAAGGGGGCGTAATTGCTTGTGTTAGCTTTGTTTAGGAATTCGGCACCCATCTTAGCAGCACTGACCATCATTAAAAAATACGCCCCCTTTATGTAGACATCCGCCCCTCACACGCGCCCATCATGAACAAATCCCCCCCTTACAGACTTGTACGAGCATCGCGAGTGTGTGGCACAATGTCCACAATTCGTTTGGCACATTTGCGCAGTTCCGGCCGGGCATTTTTCGATAGGAGGCACTTCTCGACAGAACACCGGCACTATCCTCAACAGTCCCAGTTTCTAATGTGTGAAAATTAATTGCCCACCCCCTGATGTTCATCATATTTTTCTCTCTTCATGGTTCATGTAACGCCAAATGGGACAGGGGTTAAATCCGTTCACGATATTCCATTCCACCCAAGACAGCTTATCGACACTCCACAATCAGGCAAAACGAACACAGCCCATAAGAATTCCCCCCAGACACGAGACACACAGCTCTGTTCTGGTTTCAAATGTAAGACAACTTTAATGGTTCACTCTCAGCTTTTAAGCAGTTACAGCAGGTTACAGTGCTCAAAGGAACAAAACCACACCCCACCCATACATCACACGATGAGCTTCAATCACATTCTTTTAGATAATTACATAGAGGAGTTAATTATCCCCCAGACGTTACGTCTCCGACAAGAAGTCATTCACCTGCACAATACACATTGCACAGACGTCTGACCTTTAGAGTCACAACACATCTATCATCAATAGCACACAATGAAAGGTCTTCCAGAAGCCTGACTCACAACTCACTAGCCAGGGCTAATCATTGAAAAGAGTCATTATTGACCGGTAGGGTCAGACTATTCTTTACAGACATTAAAGAATATACTGTATTGTAGATTACTGTCCATGTTAAAACAATCCAATATATGTCTCTTTATTTCCTGGCTCAATCTGTGCCCAAAAGTGACTCCTGTTACAGTTCACTTCAATGATGATAAAAAAAAAAGACTTCTGATGCAAAACGTATTTTGGTGGGCGACATTTCTTACTAATTACTCATTGAAGTGCGATTCCTCCTGACACATTGTCATCTATATTAAAACTTCTTCTTTCTTCCTCTTTTATTACAGTTATCATCGTTGTCTCTCCTCTCTTCTCTCTCTGATATCTCTATTATCTCTCTGAAGATGAACCCCGTTATCTACGCTGACCTGAAATTCACCGACATCGCCCTGAAGGACACCAAGCACACCGGTAATTGTTGGTTACCAGATTTATTACTTACTACAATCGTTTTCCTTCTCTGTGTCCTGAGGAATCCATAGATTTATAATTAGACATTTCCTTCAATCTTTTTATCTAATAATGTAACAATGTGTAAGCGGAGCAGCCAATCAGGATTCAAATCTTTCTGATGATGACCACTTGAAAAGCTGTTGGGTAATGAAGACCCAAAACAGAGAAAATTATTGTATTTTTGTGCCTAATACCTGTAATTATAGTATTTACTATTATGAATATCTGTTATTATTTTGCGTACTTGTACTTATATTCATGGGCGTCCACAGAACTTTTTTCAGGGGGTGCATCATTTTAAGGTCACCAATGCTTTGACGCTTTTCAACAATGTCACTATCACGGTCAGAAACTGCAGATGTAATACAGGAGATGTTCAGAGACTGCGGACATAGTACAGGAGATGGTCAGAGACTGCGGACATGGTACAGGAGATGGTCAGAGACTGCATACATGGCCCAAGAGACTGTCAGAAACTGCATACATGGCTCAAGAGACTGTAAGAGACTGCGGACATGGCACAAGAGACTGTAAGAGACTGCATACATGTGGGGGTGACAGAGAGAGACAGAAAGGGGGTGAGAGAGAGAGGGGGGTGGGAAAGAAAGAGGAAGTACAGGAGATGATCAGAGACTGAAGACATAGTACATGAGATGGTCAGAGACTGAAGACATAGTACAGGAGGTGGTCAGAAACTGCAGACATAGTACAGGAGGTGGTCAGAGACTGCAGACATAGTACAGGAGGTGGTCAGAGACTGCAAACATAGTACAGGAGGTGGTCAGAGACTGCAGACATAGTACAGGAGGTGGTCAGAGACTGCAGACATAATACAGGAGATGATCAGATACTGCGAACATGGTACAGGAGATGGTCAGAGACTGCATACATGGCCCAAGAGACTGTCAGAAACTGCATACATGGCTCAAGAGACTGTAAGAGACTGCGGACAAGGCACAAGAAACTGTAAGAGACTGCGGACATGGCACAAGAGACTGTAAGAGACTGCATACATGTGGGGGTTACAGAGAGAGACAGAAAGGGGGTGAGAGAGAGAGGGGGGTGAGAAAAAAAGAGGAATGACAGAGAGAGAGGGGGTGACAGAAAGGGGTGATTGGGGTGAGAGAGAGAGGGGGGTCAGAGAGAGAGAGACACACCTAGCCCTGTCTGCAGTCCCTCTAGTGCCCCTATGTTCCATTGGTTTGTGTAATTCTCAGTACGGTTCCTTGCATGCCAGTAGGATGTCCATGATGACCAGCAGCTGGCAAGACCCATCGATGGTCCTTCCATCGGATCTATGATGTGACATGGAGCGGTCCTTGGCTGCTTGCATTTCCTGCCCGTCCTTGTTCTGTGAACCCCAGTCAGTCTGTCCTCCAGGCCTGGGATTGGTGAGGAGGTTTAAGTAATCCAGGGTTACCAGGCTATGGGAGGCACCAGGGACACTGTGCCTGTTGTTCCTGGCATCTTTGCTGCTCTCCTTTCCTGTGGCCTCTGTTTCCTGGGCCACTCGCACTATGTAGACCAGGTTATGTCATCCTGCCCACCCCTTGAGGCCTTCGCTGTTCCGATCCTCGCACCAGCTGTCACCGGTACTGCTAAACTGTATACAGGTGTGAGCAGGGCATGCGCTAGGATAAGGACCGAGTGGGGATCCCTGATCCAATCCCTAAATCCAGTTGGGGGGGCACTTTCCCCCCTTGCCCCTACCTGTCTCATAGACAGCTTTGGACATAGTGGCCAAAATGCCTTCCATAGTGAATAAACTAACATAGGTGCTAAAATGTACACACTGCAGGTACCTGTAGCAGCCCCTCTTTTCCCTGCTGTGCTCCAATTTTTGCACTGTTCAGAATGGGCATCATTACCACTTTCTGGTATTAAGGGAGTTTGCCCATCCGTTCCCTTTTCTTACATTTTCCTAATATCCAGTGTTTAAGCCAATCATAGCAATGGGCAACAGAAATGGGCCAATTGAAATCGGTGAAGAGCTGGCAGAAGTATAGGAGCTTGTGCGGAACATCTCAGAGTCTGGTCATAGCAGGGACAAGGAAAGCCATTATAGGTATGGACACCTTGGTGTGCCTGCTCTCTAAAGCTGCTCACATGTTCATGGTAAACGGAATGGACCAATTAATCAAAAAGGGGGCAACTTTAACCTGAAGTATACTAAATAAGTAAAAAAAATACAGAGTAGGATTACCAATGCATAAAGGGTCAGGGTGGGAAATAGCATACATACAGTACAGAACAGTGTTAAACAGATAAAGCTATGCAAACAGGTGCTCATCAAAGCAATGTCTCTGTGGTTCAATCAGGCCACTAGACACCACAAGTGAATAGGAGAAGGGGTCTCAAGGCTGGTAACACAGGTGAATGACTGGATGAGTATTTGGGCTGGTAGCACAGGTGAACAGATGAAGGAATCTCTGGATGGGTAACATTGGTGTATGACTAGAGAAGTCTTAGGACTGATACCACAGGTGAACAGATGAATAAACCTCAGGGATGGTACCACGGGTGAACAGATGAAGGGACCTCAAGGATGGTATCGCAGATAAATGACTGGAGGAGTCTAAGGACTTTTACCACTGGTGAACATATGAAAGGTTCTTAGAGCTGGTACAACAGGTAAATGGATGAAGGAACCTCAGGGATGGTAACACTGTTGAATGACTGGAGGAGTCTCAGGGCTGGTACCAGAGGTGAACAGATGAAGGAATCTCAGGACAGGTGAATGACTAGAGGAGTCTTAGGACTGATACCACGGGTGAACAAATTAAGAGATCTCAGGTCTGGTACCACAGGTGAACATATGAAGGGATATCAAGGATGGTATCACAGATGAATGCCTAGAGGAGTTTAATGGCTTGTACCACTGATGAGCATATGAAAGGTTCTTAGAGCTGGTACAACAGGTAAGTTTGAAGCAATCTCAGGGATGGTAACACGGGTGAATGACTAGGGGAGTCTTAGGACTGATACCACAGGTGAACAGATGAAGAAATTTCAGGTTTGGTATCACAGGCGAGTGGCTGGAGCAGTCTCAGGACTGGTATCACGGGTGAATAACTGGAGGAGTCTTAGGACTGATACCGCAGATAAGGAAATCTCAGGTCTGGTACCATAGGTGAACAGATGAAGAGATCTCAAGAATGGTATCACAGATGAAGGGCTTTTACCACTGGTGAGCATATGAAAGGTTCTTAGAGATGGTGCAACAGGTGAAAGGATGAAGGGATCACAGGGATGGTACCACAGGTGAATAGATGAAGGGATCTTGGGGATGGTACTACATGTGAACAGATGAAGCAATCTCAGGGCTGGTACCACAGGTGAACAGATGAAGGGATCTTAAGGATGGTATCACAGAGGAATGACTGGAGGAGTCTAAGCGCTTATACCACTGATGAGCATATGAAAGGTTCTTAGAGCTGATACAACAGGTGAAAGGATGAAGGAATATCAGGGACGGTAACACTGGAGAATGACTGGAGGAGTCTCAGGGCTGGTACTTGAAATAATAATAGGAGAAGTGCTCTTTGCAGTGACTGGGTCTTCTATAGATGCTGCAAGCAATTGAACTGCAACTTGGCTGCCAGCACGGCAGTAACAAAGGCGGAGGACCTTACACTTGGCTGCAGATCAGCCCAGCAGTCTCTGCCTCATTAGGTTCAATCGCTCTAAGCTCCTGAGGGCAGCAAACAGGGAAACCTATATGTCCAGGAGCCTAGAGGGTTGTGGGAATGCGGGTAATTGTAGGGAAAGGAACTAAAGGTTCTGTATGGGAAGTAACGGTACACTCTGCTTCCTGGCGTTTAGTATCTTTGTTGTTGAAAAAGTAAATTTGGAGGAACTTTTTTTCCAAGTAGGCGCCTTTGTTTATGCAGCTGCATAACAGACGTCACTTTGTGTTTCTTCTTTTTAACAGTTCGGGAGTTTTTAGTTATGTATTTACTATAGGGTGAACTACTTCCTCATGTAAAGGTTCCTCTTTTTACGTAACCTCTGTGTGTGCCATACTGGTCCTCTGTATGATCAGTAGTTGTATTCTTGCTTATCTTCCCCGAGACATGGCAGCCTCGGGAGTCAAAACGAGCAACAGGATGACTTTTATTTATCCATTTTCATTCTAAAGAACTTTGCAAACTTATTTTTCCACCCACCATTATGGCATTTTGTTTTATCAGCTGGGCACTCTGTGTATCTGTTTAGGTTACCCCAGCAGGCTTCAGGCAAACTGTTGAGAGGGGCAGAATGTGGCCTGGCCATCTTGTGCCCAAGCAGGAAGGTCTCCAGAGAGGTGGTGAGCCCTACGCTATCCCTCCTCTTCAGGAACCTTTCCCTGCCGCTAGTTCTGTCCCTACTCTACCATCTTGCAAAATGACCCAAGATGGCTGCTAGAGTCACATGGGGTGGCAGCATACAATGGGATTGTTCCCCAGTGGCCCAGGAAGCCATATTCCTCTTGACTTCCTCTTCAATGACAGTGCCATTGCCGAAGAGCACTATTTGCAGTGGAGAAAGTAGACTGCACCTGCCTACAAGCGGGTACCCACTCATACTAGTGTAGATAGCGAGAGGGCTCAGGGAACCCCAAAACCCAAGAGACCCAACAGAAAAAGAACGGGGAGGGAGGACTATTCCGGTACAAGGTAAGTAGATAAACTCAGAAGAGAGTAGATATATCAAAAATTTGATAGATTTATTAATATAGTATCAAAAAAATAATAAAAACATCAAACAACAAAGACAGCTAAAACAATACACATATCGTGACAGCCAATCAAGTCACAGAAGCTGCAATCCCCGATGTTAGTGTAAGTAAATTTGACTTGACTGGCAGGTCAGGCCTGGGTTGAATCTGGGACAGGGTTGAGTAACTCAGGGAGTCTGGAAGACTCATCAAGCAGCACCTCTAGTAACTTCCCCTGCTCTCTGGAACCTTGGAGAGGCTTCCAGAAGTAGAGGGTGGAGTCTAGCAGGAGCTGCTTGGAGTGTTGAGGAGGGCCCCAGCTAATACCAAGCAAATGGACTGGCAGGGGGGGGGGTACCTCTTAAATACTTTTGGGTCATGCCAACAGAGGCAGTCAGGTGGAAGCTGCAGATGGAGTGCTGAGGAGTCTGTTGGTGGCCCTTGAGGGTGCCCCCTAGTATTAAAGGAAACCCTGCTCCAAATTTAAAAAAAATGGCATGGGGGTCCCCCTTAAAATTCATAACAGGCCCTTGTCCGAGCACGCAACCTGGCAGGCCAAAGGAAAGGGGGGGACGAGAGAGTGCACCCCTCCTGAACCGTACCAGGCCACACATGGGGATGGTGCTTTGGGGTCCCCACATCATTTTTTTTTACATTTTGGCACAGGGTTCCCCTTAAAATCCACACCAGACCTGAAGGGCATGGTATGGATTTTGGGGGGGGGCACACTATTTTTTTTTTTAGCGCAGGGTTCCCCTTAACCACTAAAATACACTTTATTATATCTACTGCATATACTCAAATGCACTGCCTGCACGCCACTAACCAAGCTGCCTGATCTCTCTTCATTCATTACACTATATATGGCCGCCGTTTAAGCAGCACCCTTATATAGTGTGGGGCGTGGACTTGAGCCTGATCCTGAGACATGATTGGCCAAAGGCACCCTGCCTTTGGTCAATTATGGCACTCTCAGTAGAGCGCACTGTGATTGGCCAAAGCATGCAGGTCAGGTGGATGCTTTGGCCAATCATAGGACGCCAATGCACTGAGATCTCGCAGTGCATTATGGGGCGTTACGCGACAAATTCGAGCCCCACAATGTTCTAAATTGTTCTAAACGGGGGGGGGGGGGGGGGTTGACTCGAACATCGGGCTCATCCCTATGCTGAGTGTCAGTCAGAAGGACTGGGGAGTGTCAGTCAGGAAGACTGTGGTGAAGTAGTCAGGAGGGCTAGTGAAAGGAGCTTCTGCAGCCAGCAGAGCTGGCAGGGCCTGAAGAGGTGGTGCTAGGACCAATGACCACAGGAGGAAGTGCAGTAAATGTGTTAGTGGTGTCACTCTACATCCTACAAGTATAGTGGCCCGGGGTCCCTGCCTGAAATGGGCCAGTGCTACAGACTTTTGCATAGTGACACCATTGGTGATTCTGCAAGCAAGTGAAGTGCTAAAGGAAGACTGTATATACTAGTAGTTGTCCTTGAAGTTGTTCCAAAGTCAAGTGGGCATTCCGTAATACCCCTACTCCCCAGCCAAGTTTTATTCTCTCAACAAAATACCAAAAAATTCAAGTGCTGGGCTGTTTCCAGATTCTGGGAGCCTGTGAAAATTTGATGTGCCTGGCTGTGCAGAGTGGGGGGATCCCAATTCACCAGCGGCTCCTACGTGGGGTGCGATACACTAGTTTCTCATATAGGCCCATCTTCTCCCACTCGTAGCCTCCTAAGATCACATCACACATCCAAGGAGGCTGTGGGACCAGTCCCACTATAGGCTGCGGCTAATGCATGTGTAGTAGGGGAGCCAGCTATAGGATATCAGAAAGTCACAGCTGACTCACAAAACTAAGATGGCGGCATGAAGGAGCAGAAGCCCTGCGGAGATTCAGCAGCATAGAAGACAACGTTGGACTCCTGGGGCTGGTAGGTATCTATTCCTCTAAAGTCAGGAGCTATAGTACCTGAGAGCGCAGAGTGCAATTTATTTTTATTATTTATCTCAGCTGTGACTCTGCAGAGGTTTTACTGGCGGCCTCGGCTCCAGTAAGATTCAGTTACTGGTGGAGTCACTGTATAGGATATGACCCAGAATATATATAAAATATTCCAGACACCATGTGGGACAATCTACAGCATATGACACCCCCTCATACACTTTTATTTCCTTCATCCAAGGACTTTGTTTTTATTTCAGGCCCCGCCCTGGAGGATCCCAACGAGGACGGTGATATTATGTATGAGAATGTAACTGGTCTGCAGCCATCCAGAGAGCATAGACCGGTTCCAACGCCTCCTATGGGAAGGGGCTGTCAGCTGATGGCAGGTAGGGGGTGACACCGGATTGTACATTCATGATACGTCCATGTAAAACTGGCAGCAAAAAGCGAGAGAGAGAGAACATTTGTAGGACTAAACTTTATTATCCAAGCAGTATTGTTTAGTTGGTTCCAGAGTTTGACATTTTATAGTAAATTTTCTCACATTACTCCTCTCTCCCTGGGAGAAATAATAATTGCCAACTGTGATCCTGTCTACATGTATTTTATTTATTTTTTCTTCAGGAAGGGTTTGATAAAGCGACCAAATTTCTGACCATTCACTCCTCTAGTATCACAGGGCTTGTCTATAATGGTCACTAAGCTTGTGCATTCCGAACAGCCTGAAAAAAATAACACATTGTGGGCCTGTACATGGGTGTCTGCAGGTAGGGGCAAGTGCCCCCCCCTGGAATCAGCAAGGAGCCATTGCAGACTTTTTTTCTAAGTCTGCTGAGTGACTGCTGGGCTGGCTGCTGCTTTCTGATTGTCTGTCCCTCCCCCAATCATCCGATGCGATGGCTCGACCGCTCGTCTCCAGCCCCCAGTCCCTGTGCAAAGTGCAGACTGTTAAATATAGATCTGGCCGGCGCCGCCCACTCAAGTGGACTGGAATGATGTAAATATGCTTACGGAGGACTGGGGGAGGAGGAAGCAAGGAGGACTCGTCGTCGCTGCCTATGCCTCATTACAGGAAATCCTGAAATTGTGGGCCTGTACATGGGCATCCACAGGTAGGGGTAAGGGGGGGGGCAAGTTCCCCTCCCTGGAATCAGCAAGGGCATGTAGCAGACTTTTTTCTAAGTCTGCTGAGTGACTGCTGGTCTGGGTACTGATTTCTGATTGTCCGTCCCTCCTCCTCCCCCAATCATCCGATGCGGTGGCTCTGCTGCTCGGCTCCAGCCCCCAGTCCCTGTGCAGAGTGCAGACTGTCAAATATACAGTAGTTCTGGCTGGCGCTGCCCACTCAAGTGGACTGGAGTGGTGTAGAAATGCTTACAGGGGACTGGAGGAGGAGGAATCCCTCTTCTAGTGCAAATCCCCCCTCCTAGCAAAAATCCTATTCCACCCCATCCTCCCTCCCAACACAAATCCCCCAAATCACCACTCCTAGCACCCTCACCCCTGCCCAATTTCCCCTACTAGAAAAATTCTTACCACTTGCCACCCCCCCCCAAAAAAACACCACCTCACATGATAATTCAGTGCCCAGGGCAGCTTCCCCTCATGCCCCCCTTGTCCTGGCCCTGCTCTGGTCCACATTGGGACACTCAGAGACTTGGCAGTGGTGGAGATGGTTTGGGGGTAGCTTATGTCTCACCTCCCTTATTTCTGGTCTAGTCCATGTCTCGGTCTATGAAATAATTTTGGTATTTTTGTGTCCTAGGCCTCCGTGGGTGCGCTCTACACCTTTCTCTGGTCTTCCTTCTGCTGTGCCTAATTTTGTCTGCGGCTGTGATCGGACTGACGGTGAAATGTGAGTAATTCCACAAATCTAGTGTGCGGTGAGGGCAAAATTTCCTCCAGCTCAACCCAATCAGAAGATCTAATCTTACGCAACATTTATTCTGCTGTACATAAGATACAGCGTAAAATAGCCAATTTCTCAAATTGTGTAAAAGTAATCATTTACTATTTAGACAATAGTGAACCGAACTCTTATTGGTTGCTGTGGCCTACAGAACACTTTGATCTGCTTTAATATGTCTGTTTTACATCTTGCAGATGTTGAGTTGTCCGGTGATTTCCAGAAGTCGGTGACCGATCACCGTACAATGAGCAGCAGTATGACTCGGAGCCTCAGGAGCGGAGAGGACCTCCTGGAAACAATTAAGAGGCAGTTAGGGGCCACCAAGAATGAGCTGGAGAAGACCCGTCAGGAGCTAAGGAAAGTGTCTCAGGACTATCAGGCTCTGGACAATAGTCTGAAGAGCAAGGAGAATCTCTTGGAGTCGGTGAACAAAGATCTGCGGGCCACCAAGACTCAGCTGGAGAAGACCCGTTTGGATCTAGAGAAGGCGGAAAGGGGCAAAACAGATGTGAGCAATGCTCTGTTGCAGTGCCAGCAGGAGAAACAGAAGTCCAGACAAATAGCAGAGGAAACAAGAACTGAACTGGACAAATGCAACCAAGATACTAGAGGTACTTCTTTCATTTTTGTTTTCCAAGTTATTTTCAAGGATGTCTTATAGAGAATGATGGCCATTGTGGTCATTACGGAAGTTTTAAGTAGAAAACTACTAGTATCTGCGTGTCCCCTGTATTGGACCTTCTTTCACTGGTCTTGTTGGCCTTGGCCTGAATTGCCCAGCCAGCTTGTAATATATCATTAGGGGGGGGGGGGGCTTTAATGGCTTTATACCCGGCATCACTGCCAAGCCTAAGGCAGTCCGGTAAGACAGAGCCAGTCAACTTCCTTCGGTAGGTTGGGCCTCTCTTCTTGGTTTCCACTATTGAAAATAAAGACTAGAGCAACACGGAAAGGTAGTACTGGAACCCTGAGGTTGACTTGTTGGTACAGGAGTGGTGGTGGTATTTTTAGGGTGTGTCTAGATTCTGGGTTGGCAGTAGACATGAGTGTTTCATTTCATTACGTTTCGTTTTTTTGGACAAAAAAAATATTTTCGGAGATTTGGATATATATATATATAATGTTGTGTTCTAAAAATGTTGTTATGGGTATAGGTGTTCCTTTTTTCCTTTTGTTATTTGGTATACATGTTCCTTAATTCTTGCATGCATAGCCCTCTTTGTCCCCCCTACATAAATAATGCCACATGGGCATTCAAGGGCATATACAACCCCCTCCGTATTGCGTGTTATGAAATCCCTAAGTGTATATTGTTTACCATTCTGTTTATTAATAAATTTGACAAATTTTTTTATATTGCTAGCGGCTGCTTTGCAGCTATAGCATCTACCACAGGCATAAAAGCCTTTTTTTCATCAAACAAAGTCAATTTGTTAGCTGTTGGGGGTTCCACTATATTTTTTACCAGTCGCTCCCTTATGCCTCGTACACACGACCAGGTTTCCAGTCGGGAAAACTGCCATGACAGCTTTTGGCCAGGAAAACTGGCCGTGTGTACGCTCCATGGCAGATTTCCCGCCAGGAAAACCGTTGGGAATCGCGGCATGATTTCTGGTCTTTTTCCCGGTCTTTTTCCACTGCGGTGGAGCATACACACGGCCGGGATTCCCGGCCAAAGCTCTCACCGCAGTTTTCCCGAAGGGAAAGTGACCGGTTTTCCCCCCGGGATTCCCAGTGGACTTTTTACCGTCGGGAATCCTGATTGTGTGTACGACGGGGCATTAGATTAGTGGCTTTTTTTTATATACTAACCTAGGCCTTTCTGGGATAAGCTCTTTAAGGATAGATATCATAATTTTTCAATATATCCCAATATTTTCCAATAATCCTTTCCACTTGTTTATACTGAAGGTTGTAATCAATGATCATATCTAGAGGTTGTTCCCTATTTGCTTGTGTTGATTTATCTCTTAATAATAGATTTATTTCCACTTGTCCAACTTCAACACATCTATTTTTTTTTCAATGACAGCTTGATCATACCCTTTACTAACAAATTTACTAGCTATCTTCATAGACTTATATATATATACAGTATATATGAATTGGGGGTGAGTGGCACTGCCTATGAACTGGAATGTCGTCTAGTGGATCACCCTTAACAGGTGAATATGCACTATAGTAGACATGTGCATTTGTTTTCATCCGAATGCATTTTCGTCCGAATTTCAGGTATTTTCTTTATCGTTTTAACAAACGATAATGAAAGCACAGAAGACGAAAACCGAAAGATCCGACATAAACAAATGCTTTATTTACGTTTTCGTTGCGGTCGAATGTGCCTAACCTTAACTCTATTAGTCCAATATTATTCTACATGGAGAGAAAAGATTTGACATAGAGAGAAAAGATTTGACATAGAGAGACATGAAGATTCGACATAGAGAGACATGAAGAGTGGAATTTTTTTTTTTTTTAAAGATTCTGTCGAATCTTCTTTTTTTTTTCTTCTTCTTCTTCTTAGAACATTCGACAGACACCATAAGCCTTCAATGACAAATTCGACCTTAATTGTGCCTAACCTTAACTCTATTAGTCCAATATTATTCTACATAAAGAGAAAAGATTCGACATAGAGAGAAAAGATTCGACATAGAGAAAAATGAAGATTCGACATAGAGAGACATGAAGAGTCAAAAATTTTTTTTTTTAAAGATTCTGTCGAATCTTCTTTTTTTTTTTCTTCTTCTTCTTCTTCTTCTTCTTAGAACATTCGACAGACACCATAAGCCTTCAATGACAGATTCGACCTTAATTGTGCCTAACCTTAAAGGGGTGGTTCACCCTAAAAACTACTTTTTTTTATTACACTGCCCCCCCACATTACAATACGATTAAGGGTATTAATTTTTTTTTATGCTGTACATACCTTTGTACAGCATATTCACCCCTGGCATCCGGGTTGCGAGTCCCGCGGGAGTGGGCGTTCCTAACGTGTCTGTGATTGACGTTTGACCAAAAACAAACTCCCCCCGTCGCGTAAGCCACGTCACGGTTGGCGAAAGGAGCCGAACGGCGAGTCGGCGCTATACTGCGCATGCGCATCGCCGTTCGGCTCCTTTCGCCAATCGTGACGCGGCTTACGCGACGGGGGGGGGAGCTCGTTTTTTGTCAAACGTCAATCACAGACATGTTAGGAACGCCCACTCCCGCGGGACTCGCAAGCCGGATGCCAGGGGTGAATATGCTGTACAAAGGTATGTACAGCATAAAAAAAAATTAATACCCTTAATCGTATTGTAATGTGGGGGGGCAGTGTAATAAAAAAAAGTCGTTTTTAGGGTGAACCACCCCTTTAACTCTATTAGTCCAATATTATTCTACATAAAGAGAAAAGATTCGACATAGAGAGAAATGAAGATTCGACATAGAGAGACATGAAGAGTCAATTTTTTTTTTTTTAAAGATTCTGTCGAATCTTCTTTTTTTTTTCTTCTTCTTCTTCTTCTTCTTCTTCTTAGAACATTTGACAGACACCATAAGCCTTCAATGACAGATTCGACCTTAATTGTGCCTAACCTTAACTCTATTAGTCCAATATTATTCTACATAAGGAGAAAAGATTCGACATAGAGAGAAAAGATTCGACATAGAGAAAATTGAAGATTCGACATAGAGAGACATGAAGAGTCAAATTTTTTTTTTTTTAAAGATTCTGTCGAATCTTCTTTTTTTTTTCTTCTTCTTCTTCTTCTTCTTCTTCTTCTTCTTCTTCTTCTTCTTCTTCTTCTTCTTCTTCTTCTTCTTCTTAGAACATTCGACAGACACCATAAGCCTTCAATGACAGATTCGACCTTAATTGTGCCTAACCTTAACTCTATTAGTCCAATATTATTCTACATAAAGAGAAAAGATTCGACATAGAGAGAAAAGATTTGACATAGAGAGAAAAGATTTGACATAGAGAGAAAAGATTCGACATAGAGAGACATGAAGATTCGACATAGAGAGACATGAAGAGTCCAATTTTTTTTTTTTTAAGATTCTGTTGAATTTTCCTTTTTTTCTTCTTCTTCTTCTTCTTCTTCTTCTTCTTCTTCTTCTTCTTCTTCTTAGAACATTTGACAGACACCATAAGCCTTCAATGACAGATTTGACCTTAATTTGGATTTTCGGACGAATGCATTTTTTTAACGAAAAACAAAATACATAAAAACGAATTTCGGGAGTAACTTAATAAATGTATTTTTTTGGACGAAAACAAAATTACGAAACAAAATATTTCAGTGTGCACATGTCTACACTATAGTGAAAATAATCAGAAAAAATTTAAAAGAAAATTGTTAAGTGCTCAAAAGCTCCACCCTGTGTAATTAGTTGGAACCATGTAAATCCGAAAAGTACTTTTATTAAAAACTCAATTTAAAAAAACAAACAAACAAGTTTTCTTAACCACTTGAGGACCGGCCCATGTAGATATACGTCGGCAGAATGGCACGGACAGGCATAATCACGTACCTGTACGTGGCCCTTTAAATGCCTGCCGTGTGGTTGCGAGCGCGCCGCCGGCGGCACGCTCACGACCCTGCCGCCTTCCCCGTGAGGTCCGGCGGACTCGATTGGCGCGGGGATCCCCGCGATCATCTCATGGAGGTATAGAGCGGGGAGATGCTTGTGTAAACAAGCATCTCCCCACTCTGACTAGTGAGAATGACACTGATCTCGGCTCCGTGTACTCGGAGCGGAGAACAGTGTCATGTGACACAGAGCCCATCCCTCTACAGTAAGAAACACTATGCAGGGAGCACTTAACTCCTACAGCGCCCCCTACAGGTTAACCCCTTCACTGCCAGTGTCATTTTCACAGTAATCAGTGCATTTTTATAGCACTGATCGCTGTATAAATGACAATGGTCCCAAACATGTGTCAAAAGTGTCCGACGTGTCCGCCATAATGTCGCATTCATTAAAAAAATCGCTGATCACCGCCATTACTAGTAAAAAAAATTTTTTATATAAAACTGCCATAAAAATACCCCCTATTTTGTAGTCGCTATAACTTTTGCGCAAAAGAATCAATAAACGCTTATTGCGATTTTTTTTTACCAAAAATATGTAGAAGAATACGTATCGGCCTAAACTGAGGAAAAAAATGTTTTTTTATGTATTTTTGGGGGATATTTATTATAGCAAAAAGTAAAAAATATTGAATTTTTTTCAAAATGTACCCTCTATTTTTGTTTATAGCGCAAAAAATAAAAACCGCAGAGGTGATCAAATACCACCAAAAGAAAGCTCTATTTGTGAGGGAAAAAAGGACATCAATTTTGTTTGGGAGCCACGTCGCATGACCGTGCAATTGTCAGTTAAAGCGGCGCAGTGCATAATCGCAAAAAGTGGCCTGGTCTTTGACCACCCAAATGGACTAGTGCTCTGTGTCAGCATGCAAGCCTTGTTAAACCAGTAGTGACGTGTGTGCGTAGCTCCGACTTACATGTTTCCTCATTGGATGTCGCCTGAGGCGGTCAGGCGACGTCCAATGATGAAACGCGTAAGGCGGAGCACCTTGAGAGAGGACATTTTAAGAATGTAAACATTTATAGTAGATATTGGTAATTGGCCAAATAATGCATGCAGTGGGAATTTGATAAATACACCATGGTTCTACACTAAGGCCTCATACACACGACCGAACATGTCCGCGAAAACTGGTCCGCGGACCAGTTTCTGCGGACATGTCCGACCGTGTGTAGGGCCGACCGGACAGTTTTCCGGCCTAGCGGTCAGGTTTCCAGCGGACAAATGTTTCTTAGCATGCTAAGAAACATGTCCGCTGGAAGCCTGTCCATCGGACATGTCCGATGGTTAGTACGACTCATCGGACATGTCCGCTGGGCCGAAATCCCTTGCATGCGTCAACCGTTTTCATCGGACATGTCTGATCGTGTGTACAAGGCCTAATGGTTCCACCCACGAGGTGGAGCTTTTTGAGCACTTAACTATATTCTTTTAAATTATTTGTGATTATTTTCACTATAGTGCACATTCACCTGTGAAGGGTGATCTACTAGACCACATTCCAGTTCATAGGCAGCGCATTTAGGTCTTCCTCATTACCATCCCAAAAAAAGTATTAGATCATCTATGAATCTATTATATAGACCCCTTTCACACTGCAATCCACCCTCAAACAGCTGCCCCATTGTCTCCAGTGTGAAAGCCCCGGGGGCTTTCACACTGGAGCGGTGTGCTAGCAGGACGGTAAAAAAAGTCCTGCTAGCTGCATCTTTGGAGCGGTGAAGGAGCGGTGTGTTTACCGCTCTTCCACCGCTCTTGCCCATTGAAATCAGAGGTCCCCAGGGCCCCGGATGGCAATCTCCCTTTCTTTATGTATTTTTTATAAATGTTTATTTTATTAAAGGGCCCAGAGGTGCCCAGGGCCCCGGATGGCTACCCCCTTTTTATATATATATATATTTTTTTCCTTTATTTCTTCTTTTTTTTGTCGCCGTCGCCGCGACGATGACGCGGCGACGTGCGCGACCCTGGAAGGTCAATGCTTCCACGCATGCGTCGAATCACTTCCACGCATGCGAGGGCTTTCGGCCGAGCGGACATGTCCGGTGAGTCGTACAGACGACCGAACATGCCCGACGGACAGGCTTCCAGCGGACATGTTTCTTAGCATGCTAAGAAACATTCGTCCGCTGGAAACCTGTCCGCTCGGCCGGGAATCCGGTCCGGTCGGCCGTACAGACGGACCAGTTTCAGCAAACATGTTCGGTCGCGTGTACGAGGCCTTACACAAAACACATTCCTTTACTAAACATAATTGACATGCTAATTCCCTACCCCTGAAAGGAGACATCTGACCTTCAGACTTAATTAGTACAATGGACACAGAACAGTATTAGCATCACACAATGGAATGTCTAGGAGAAGACGGAATTAACACCTCAAAAGCATGTGTCCCCCCATTTGGAGTCAGACTTTAACAACTTGTAATATGTCCAGATCTCCTGCAATACATGAATTATCATTCATCAGTCACCCTATGCCCAAAAGGGGCAACGGATGACCCTAGACCCAAGAGTCATTAGTGACGCTGGCACAGGAGTACCCCCCATCCTTCAAAAGTCTCTGGGTGTCACGGGTCATTCCGTTACAATAACCATAGAGCAACTACATGAAAACTTGGAGATAAATAACAGTCATTCTATTGTATTGGCAGACAAATTTCTCACCGCTCCAGGTGAGCCCCGTGAGCAATCAAGGGCTGTTGAACCACCAAGGTGCTGGCAATGCTAATGATAGCAAAATGGAAAGACGAAAAACTGGACAGCCGCACTCCAAAATCACTTAAGAGATGTCTTTTATTTTTCAACTGTACATACAGTCACTGCAAACCAACAAAATACAGTATGGCCGACGCGTTTCGCACTGACAGTCAGTGCTTAGTCATGGCTGATTCATTCTATTGTATTAGTGGGTCCAGGAGTACGGTTACGTTACAGGAGAGCGGTGGAAGAATGTTCAAGGCTCAATAATATTGATTCTGGTACCAAAAATAGTTGTGCGCTAAACAAAAATCAAGGCAATCCACTTCTTATGTTGTCTATTTACATCCCTATTTTTATTCAGGGCCCATCTTGCTGCATTAATAGGGCCTTTGTGACCGATATTAGTGTAAAGGGATGTCACACCCGCAGTGTGTTCCGTGACCCTGGTGTCATTAACCACTTGCTTACTGGGCACATATACCCCCTTCCTGCCCAGGTGAAATTTCAGCTTCCGGCACTGCGTCGTTTTAACTGACAATTGCGCGGTCGTGCGTCGTGGCTCCCAAACAAAATTGGCGTCCTTTTTTCCCCACAAATAGAGCTTTCTTTTGGTGGTATTTGATCACCTCTGCGGTTTTTATTTTTTGCGCTATAAACAAAAAAAGAGCGACTATTTTGAAAAAAAAAAATAATATTTTTTACTTGTTGCTATATTAAATAGCCCAATTTTTTTTATAGCGCCTACAAAATAGGGGACAGAATTTTTTTTTTTTATTATTTTTTTTTTTACTAGTAATGGCGGCGATCTGCGATTTTTATTGGGCCTGCGACATTATGGCGGACTGATTGGACACTTTTGACACATTTTTGGCACCATTCACATTTATACAGCGATCAGTGCTATAAAAATGCACTAATTACTGTATAAATGTGACTGGCATTGAAGGGGTTAACACTAGGGGGTGAGGAAGGGGTTAAATGTGTACCCTGCATTGTGTTCTAACTGTGTGGGGGGGGGGGGTGACTGGGGGAGGTGACCGACCTGTGTCTCTATGTACAAGAGACACAGATTGGTCTCCTCTCTCCCTGACAGGACATGGATCTGTCTGTGTTTACACACACAGATCCATGTCCTTCTCTTTGTAACCGCCGATCGCGGGTGCCTGGCGGACATCGCGGCCGCCAGGCACGCGCATCGGCATCTCAGTGATGCGGCGGGCATGCCCGCGTGCCGCCGGCGCGCTCACGCCTCCCAGTGGCCAGGAGGAGCGGAGGCAGTAAAAAGACGTCTTCCCAGAGATTTAGAGCCACCCTGCGGCCGTACAAAGTCGTACGGGCGTCGGGAAGTGGTTAATGATCTGTAATATGTGTTTTGAATCCTTGAGATCATACATGGTCCATCACATTGTTCTCCCCAGTCCTCAGTCTCTGCTTCTTCTTGTCCTTCAGGTGTTTGTCTGGAAGGATGGGTCCTCTATAGAAAGAAATGTCTCTGGTTTTCTGAAAAAGATGGAAATTGGGAAAAAGGTAAAACAGATTGTGAAAGCAGAGATTCCAACCTCATCATTGTGCCGTATTCTGACACCGATCTCAAGGTAAGGACCATACAATACAATGGGAATCTGTGATTCCATCCATGGCGATGTTCTCAGAAATGTAAAAAAAAAACAGGACCGTTATCCTGTGTCACAAAACATTGGCCCGGATTCACGAAGCACTTGCGCCAACTTATCTCCAGATACGCCGCGTAAGTGCAAATATGCGCCGTGGTATCTATGCGCCGGGCCCACAAACTAAGATACGCCTAAAAACAGGCTTCATCCCACCGACGTAACTTGCCTACGCCGGCATGGAGTGGGCGCATATTTACGCTGGACACATTTGGCGCTTCCATTGGTTTCCTATTCAAATATGCAAACGGAGGAGATACGGTGATTCACGAACGTACGTGCGCCCGACACAGTGCGCGTAAAGTTATACGTCCGGCGTAAAGTTATGCCCCATAAAGGAGGAGTAACTCAGCAGCATCCATGCAAAGGGCTGCACCAGGGAACCCAAGCCGGCGTAATTTACGTTGGACGTGGGTCTGGCTGGGCGTAGGTTACGCTAGACGGCGTATACAGTGATCCGGCATAGCATAGGCATTTGTTCCGACGTGGTTGTGAGCATGCCCACGGGGATGCGTCCACGGCCCAGCGCATGCTCAGTTCGATTTAAGTACTTTTCTGGCGCTCGGCCCATCATTTGCATGGGGTCACGCCTGATTTGCATGGCTCACGCCCACTTCCACCTACCCTGGCTTACGCCTGAGAAACCCAGCGCAGTTTTGGGAGCACTGGCTTTGTGAATTCCGTGCTTGCCTCCCTGGGGCTGCGTCGGCGTAGCGTACAGGAGATACGCTACGGCGGGATAAATGTGCGCCGCTGTCTGTGAATCCGGGCCATTGTTTCCAGACCTTCACCTGACAACAAACCTGAAAGAGTTTATTCAAGGTGTATTAATGGCTCTATGTTTAGGATGTACCTTCATTGTCAATTACAATTCTACTTCCTCTTCTCTGCTTCCTCTGGGCCAGATTCTCCAATATTCTGCGGCGGCCTCGCGTAAGCCATTTACACTACGCCGCCGCAACTTACTGGAGCGAGTGCCGTATTCCTCAAGCACTTGCTCCGTAGTTTGCGGAGGCGTAGTGTATTTGGCCCGGCGTATCCCCCCGTATTTCAAAGGGGGCGGCTTATATTTAAATTAAGCGCGCCCCCGTTTCGAACGAACTGCGCATGCGTCGGGCTAAAAATAGCCCAGTGCGCAAGCTCCAGTTCTCGGCGGAAAACGTCAATGACGCCGACGTGTGCGTCATTGACGTAAAGTCGTATTCAAGAATGACTTAGGAAAACAACGTACCCGACGGGAAAAGACGACGCGGACCCGACGCCATACTTAACATGGCCTACGTGGGACTGGCGTAAGGTTACCCCTCATATAGCAGGGGTAACCTTACGCTTACGCAAACGACGTAAGCGACGGTTAGGCGACGCGATTTCGTTCGTGAATCAGCGTATCAGGCTCATTTGCATAAACAAATGAGACCTGAACGTAAACGCCACCTAGCGGCCGGCGGCGAATTACATTTAAGATCCGACAGTGTAAGTGACTTACACATGGCGGATCTTCAGCGTATCTATGCGAAAATGATTCTAGGAATCACTCGCATAGATACGCGGGTCAAAAAAGAGAGATACGACGGAGTATCCTGAGATACTCCATCGTAACTCTACTGAGAATATGGCCCTCTCTCTGTCGTGGGGGTTCCCCAAGGATCCGATTCCTGATTGGCCCGGGAGGAGAAACAGGAAGATATTAACAAATATTAATTTGATAATATCACACAACAGTACTCTGCTCCCCGAGCCCACCTTTTTTTTAAGCCAATTAGAGCCTTATGCCATGTACACACGCCTGTAAAACACCAGGGTAGGCTGGCCAGGTCATCCGCATCTCTCCCCCCCCCCGGTTGGTAGGTCAGTTACCAGTCCCACACTTACCCCATCTATGGCGCGGGCAGTTCTTCCCTCTGGTCGACAGGCGGAGGCTTCCCCTGCGTCTCCTCCTTGGCATAATGGCAGCCTTTCGTCTCCACCCTCCTCTTCCTAGGCCAATAGGCCTCCTAGGCGAATATTCATTCACTCTTGTCACACAACTGAGTGGGCTTGGGGTGCAGTGCTCTGCGCCCCAAGCCCATCCTTTTTTGAAGCCTATTAGAGCCTCATCCATGCGTCTGGCGCCTTGCATGTAGATAAGGGGGCCGGGCGCATGGATAGGGGGTGGCACCCCTGCACCCTGCTTTATAGGCTGCCACTGGACCTGAGGGTCATCAGAGGCTCCAGATGTGCAACAGGGGTGGTCAGAGACTGAAGAAACATCACAGGAGATAGGGAGAGACTGGAGACACATCACAGGAGATGGGGAGAGACCGGAGACACATCACAGGAGATGGGGAGAGACCGGAGACACATCACAGGAGATGGGGAGAGACCGGAGACACATCACAGGAGATGGGGAGAGACCGGAGACACATCACAGGAGATGGGGAGAGACCGGAGACACGTCACAGGAGATGGGGAGAGACCGGAGACACATCACAGGAGATGGGAAGAGACCGTAGACACATCACAGGAGATGGGGAGAGACCGGAGACACGTCACAGGAGATGGGGAGAGACCGGAGACACGTCACAGGAGATGGGGAGAGACCGGAGACACATCACAGGAGATGGGAAGAGACCGTAGACACATCACAGGAGATGGGGAGAGACCGGAGACACGTCACAGGAGATGGGGAGAGACTGGAGACACATCTCAGGAGATGGGGAGAGACTGGAGACACATCTCAGGAGATGGGGAGAGACTGGAGACATATCACAGGAGATGGGGAGAGACTGGAGACATATCACAGGAGATAGGGAGAGACTGGAGACACATCACAGGAGATGGGGAGAGACCGGAGACACATCACAGGAGATGGGAAGAGACTGGAGACACATCACAGGAGATGGGGAGAGACCGGAGACACATCACAGGAGATAGGGAGAGACTGGAGACACATCACAGGAGATGGGGAGAGACCGGAGACACATCACAGGAGATGGGGAGAGACTGGAGACACATCACAGGAGATGGGGAGAGACCGGAGACACATCACAGGAGATGGGGAGAGACCCGAAACATCACAGGAGATGGGGAGAGACTGGAGACACATCACAGGAGATGGGGAGTGACTGGAGACACATCACAGGAGATGGGGAGAGACCGGAGACACATCACAGGAGATGGGGAGAGACCGGAGACACATCACAGGAGATAGGGAGAGACTGGAGACACATCACAGGAGATGGGGAGAGACCGGAGACACATCACAGGAGATAGGGAGAGACTGGAGACACATCACAGGAGATAGGGAGAGACTGGAGACACATCACAGGAGATGGGGAGAGACCGGAGACACATCACAGGAGATAGGGAGAGACTGGAGACACATCACAGGAGATGGGGAGAGACCGGAGACACATCACAGGAGATGGGGAGAGACTGGAGACACATCACAGGAGATGGGGAGAGACCGGAGACACATCACAGGAGATGGGGAGAGACCCGAAACATCACAGGAGATGGGGAGAGACTGGAGACACATCACAGGAGATGGGGAGTGACTGGAGACACATCACAGGAGATGGGGAGAGACCGCAGACACATCACAGGAGATGGGGAGAGACCGGAGACACATCACAGGAGATGGGGAGAGACCAGAGACACATCACAGGAGATGAGTGGAGACTGGAGACACATCACAGGAGATGGGGAGAGACTGGAGACACATCACAGGAGATGGGGAGAGACCGGAGACACATCACAGGAGATGGGGAGAGACCGGAGACACATCACAGGAGATGGGGAGAGACTGGAGACACATCACAGGAGATGGGGAGAGACTGGAGACACATCACAGGAGATGGGGAGAGACTGGAGACACATCACAGGAGATGAGGAGAGACCAGAGACACATCACAGGAGATGGGGGGGGGAGACTGGAGACACATCACAGGAGATGGGGAGAGACCGGAAACATATAATAGGAGATGGGGAGAGACTGGAGACACATCACAGGAGATGGGGAGAGACCAGAGACACATCACAGGAGATGGGGAGAGACCGGAGACACATCACAGGAGATGAGGGGAGACTGGAGACACATCACAGGAGATGGGGAGAGACTGGAGACACATCACAGGAGATGGGGAGAGACCGGAGACACATCACAGGAGATGGGGAGAGACCCGAAACATCACAGGAGATGGGGAGAGACTGGAGACACATCACAGGAGATGAGGGGAGAGTGGAGACACATCACAGGAGATGGGGAGAGACTGGAGACACATCACAGGAGATGGGGAGAGACCGGAGACACATCACAGGAGATGGGGAGAGACCGGAGACACATCACAGGAGATGGGGAGAGACTGGAGACACATCACAGGAGATGGGGAGAGACTGGAGACACATCACAGGAGATGGGGAGAGACTGGAGACACATCACAGGAGATGAGGAGAGACCAGAGACACATCACAGGAGATGGGGGGGGGGAGACTGGAGACACATCACAGGAGATGGGGAGAGACCGGAAACATATAATAGGAGATGGGGAGAGACTGGAGACACATCACAGGAGATGGGGAGAGACCGGAAACACATCACAGGAGATGGGGAGAGACCGGAGACACATCACAGGAGATGGGGAGAGACCAGAAACATATCACAGGAGATGGGGAGAGACCGGAGACACATCACAGGAGATGGGGAGAGACTGGAGACACATCACAGGAGATGGGGAGAGACCGGAGACACATCACAGGAGATGGGGAGAGACCCGAAACATCACAGGAGATGGGGAGAGACTGGAGACACATCACAGGAGATGGGGAGTGACTGGAGACACATCACAGGAGATGGGGAGAGACCGGAGACACATCACAGGAGATGGGGAGAGACCAGAGACACATCACAGGAGATGAGTGGAGACTGGAGACACATCACAGGAGATGGGGAGAGACTGGAGACACATCACAGGAGATGGGGAGAGACCGGAGACACATCACAGGAGATGAGGGGAGACTGGAGACACATCACAGGAGATGGGGAGAGACTGGAGACACATCACAGGAGATGGGGAGAGACCGGAGACACATCACAGGAGATGGGGAGAGACCCGAAACATCACAGGAGATGGGGAGAGACTGGAGACACATCACAGGAGATGAGGGGAGACTGGAGACACATCACAGGAGATGGGGAGAGACCGGAGACACATCACAGGAGATGGGGAGAGACCGGAGACACATCACAGGAGATGGGGAGAGACCGGAGACACATCACAGGAGATGGGGAGAGACTGGAGACACATCACAGGAGATGGGGAGAGACTGGAGACACATCACAGGAGATGGGGAGAGACTGGAGACACATCACAGGAGATGAGGAGAGACCAGAGACACATCACAGGAGATGGGGGGGGGGAGACTGGAGACACATCACAGGAGATGGGGAGAGACCGGAAACATATAATAGGAGATGGGGAGAGACTGGAGACACATCAGAGGAGATGGGGAGAGACCGGAAACACATCACAGGAGATGGGGAGAGACCGGAGACACATCACAGGAGATGGGGAGAGACCAGAAACATATCACAGGAGATGGGGAGAGACCGGAGACACATCACAGGAGATGGGGAGAGACCAGAAACATATCACAGGAGATGGGGAGAGACCGGAGACACATCACAGGAGATAGGGAGAGACCGGAGACACATCACAGGAGATGGGGAGAGACCGGAGACACATCATAGGAGATGGGGGGAGACTGGAGACACATCACAGGAGATGGGGAGAGACCGGAGACACATCACAGGAGATGGGGAGAGACCGGAGACACATCACAGGAGATGGGGAGAGACCGGAGACATGCTACGTTAAAACTGGCTGAAAAGAATGTTCCTTATCCTTACATAGTTACATAGTTACATAGTTAGTCAGGTTGAAAAAAGACACAAGTCCATCCAGTTCAACCACAAAAAACAAAATAAAAAAACACAGTAAAATCCTATACACCCAACTCCATACCCACAGTTGATCCAGAGGAAGGCAAAAAACCCCAGCGGAGCATGATCCAATTTGCTACAGCAGGGGAAAAAATTCCTTCCTGATCCCCCGAGAGGCAATCGGATTGTGTAAATCGTTGTGAATTGAGCCCTTTGTATCTGCTAACATCTGCAATTTTTTTCATCAGTACTTCCATTTTTATTTTTAGAAATTCATAAAGGAGAAACAAAGAAGTTACTGGGTTGGTAAGGAATGGAATAAGCAGACCAAAAATTGGGAATGGCCCAAGGACTATCCATCAAGCAGGCAAGTATGACAGTTCCGTTTGCGAAGATGTCTAAATTTGATCTCCTGGCACAAAAACTTTCATTTAAACATATTCATCAATAATCACAAAGGATATGAATCCACATTGTGAGCACCAAAGGCCTTTGCAACCCCAGATATCACCTTGTAAAAGCAACAGTGACATCATCACTGTGCAGAGAGCAGAGCAGTGGGAGGGACCTGGAAGCAGGTGGACGTTAGGGTTGCCACTTGTCCCGGATTCCTGGACACATTAATCAGACCAGCTGTGGCTCCCCAAGTAACCAAGATAGTCCCACACAAATCTGTTGCCGTCCGGGAACTGCGGACAGCTATTTGGGGGCAGGTTCAGCATCACTGGGAGGGCAGGGCGATGCTGTCAGCAAGAGCAATTTGGCCACACCCACTATTCGCTGCAGCACGCTATGCGCACCACATTACCATAGTTGCCAACATTGCAAAAAAAAAACGGGACACTTTTTTGCATGTAGGTGGAGCCTTGTTATAATTAGGGGTGGGGCATTCATGTGTGGGCGTGGCATGGCATAATAGAAAAATGCGGTGCGCAAAGCGAAAAATAGGCATGGTTTACATGGGATAGTGTGTCCCACATCAGAGTTCCCCCCCCCACATTTGTCAGCCCCCTCCACACTTGTGTCATCAGAGCCCCTCCACACTTGTGCCCCCCCCGCACATTCCTTTCCCCACTATCGCCTGCTATAGATCTGTGTGAATAGCTTACCGGCCAAGTTAGAAGCAAACAGAAAGAATCCTTCAATCAAGTCAATGTGGAAGTAAGAACAATGTTTTATTAAAAATGGTTTCTGTGAGGAAATGTTTCCATGGTCCCAGCTTGGACTGCAAAATGTACAGATATTGGTGATCCAAAAACTGGCAAACAACCAAACTTCAACTCAGCACTGTCACAAAGAAAACACCCCCCCCCCCCCCAATGGGCTGGTGCCTATCCCACAGGCACTGTGTCTCACACTAGGGAAGCAGCCGGATGATGTGAAACATCGAGGCGCTGTCAGAGCTGTGCCATCTTACCCTGGCCAAGATGGATGTGTGGACGCTCGGGTAGGAGGTGGGATCTGTCAGCCGTGGATGGGATGGAGCTGTCCTCAAGGTGCGCTGTGGGGAAGCCAGGCGCGTGCTCAACTGTGCCTGCTCAGGACGTCTCGCTGATGCAGACTGGAGGGGTGGGAACGAGGCTGGAAAAGTGCTGGTGCAGGATTGGTTGGAGGCGTGCCAGTGGGAACAGGATGGGCCAAAGTCCTAAGGCTTGAACACTGTCTCAGGAGATACGTGCAGTATGCTGGATAGCACGGGCTGGAACAGGAAACGTGTGCTGCTACGTCCTGCAAGAGGACTATAGGAAACAACACAGTGGCGGCGGCGGCCATTTTGGTGTAGCCGTTTTTGAATTTCCCGGGACAAAGTCTCGAGACAAAAACAATCCGGGACAAGGGTCCTAAATCCGTGAATGTCCCGGGAAATCCGGGACTGTTGGCAACTATGCATTACTACTCTCCTTGAGGCACCCAATGGTGTCCCAGGCCACTAAAGTGTTCAGGTTTGGCTTGAAGAAAATGTTGAAACCCTAGTGGAAGTTGTCATTAGGTTCTTTCCTGGCTGGTAGAGTTGGGGTTTCATGTTTTGCCCGTGTAGCACTACACCCGTAGGAGCTGCTAGTTGTTTTGGGTGGCACATTTACCTCGTGGCTCTTCTGAATTCCTAGGGGTGAATGGTGCATATAGCAGTAGTAAAGGAATTTCCGCAACAAGTGTCTTTTCTGTGCTCTTTATTACCCAGCCAGGTAAAAACAATAAACTTGTGGTGATAGGATAGAGTTTGAAGAAAGAAGGAGAACAGCAGATTCAGGCGTAGTATTTGGAGCAGTCCTGCTCCCATATGTAACACTTTCCGTACCACTCCTGCCTGAGTGGACTTAGTGTACCCGGACAGGCCTCTCTCACTGACCTGGCAGCCGGAGTATCACTCAGACCTTTGTAGGATAAAGTCTCTGCCACAGACCCTCCTGAAATGAACTTGGACTTGAGGAAAATTCTCTGCCACAGACCCTCCTTAGATGGACTTCAGGGAGACGCCTCTGCCACAGGCCCTCACTGATTGTAGTCACGGAGGCAATCCTCCTTAGGTGAATTAAGCCTGGATCTCCTTAACGTCGCCCAGGTTCCGACTGACAGGTGATCAATCCTTCAGTTTCCAGCTACCTTGATCCCCGGTGGTTTGTCAAAATCCTTTTGGACCGCCAGCCTCTCATTGGCGCTCCTCAGATGGACTCCCCACTAAACAGAAATACGGCTTGGGATCCTCAAAAGTGGGAACCCAGTTGATCACTGGGTCCCGTCGCTGCTCAAATGTTCCGGAGCAACATGGTCCCGAAACCAGGAACAACGTGTGGCACGCACGCACGCCCCGGCCAGGTAGGCCATAACGCCAGGCCGCCGTGATGTGGTCACCCTAAAGGTGGGCGCCACACTGGATGAAAAAGACCAAGAACCAATGGCATCTGTCCCATAAGTACTCTCTCCCAGCATGCCCAGTGAGGACACTCCCTCCTGATTGGCTGCTGGTAAAGGACACCCAAGCCTTAACTCTGCTGCTGCCACCTGTCGTTCTGGGGTGGGAGAACACCCCAGCAACAACAGAATGAGCCCACAGTACAGCCAAGCTGAAACAGAGACCCTACTCGAACATTATAATTGGATCAGAGTCATTAGCACTCTGATCACCCTCTAAATTTCAATAGCACCGCTACTTGGAAGTAACCAGGTGCTACACCGGCTTTCCTTATTGTTTTGGCGGGTTTCTGTCTGGGTCTGGCCCCCTTGCCCTGTAGATATAAATTGGGACAGTGGTTTGATTCAGAGAGCCCTCATAAGAGGGAAGTCCGGTGAGCACCGTACAATACAGAGACCCACAGGAGTATGAGAACGCTTCTCATTATGGCCTGTAACAGAGACTTTTAACTTGGGGTTTGCCCTGAAGACACCAGCACTGGAATTCACCTCCGAAGGACCTGCACTTGTGTGAAAGAACCTATGAAGGACTAAAATTGCTGGACTGAACTTTTTCAGGTATTCCAGCGCAGGAGGCTAGCCTGTGTATATAGTTAGGGAGTTACGGTAGCATACCTCCCAGCGATCCCGGATTCGCCGGGACAGTCCCGGGCTTTAATGCAAGTCCCAGCAAATCAAGGCTGAGTCCCGGAGTGGAGCCCAGCGATCTGCACTGCAGGAGCGCACTAGCGTGGGCACCAGTTGATTTTTTTCCAGCCAGAAAGTTCTGCCTTCTCCGGCACTGTTCACCTTTCTCCTTGCTTACTACTGTCACTTGTACAGAGGAAAGCACTGCCTCCTGCACATTTCTATTGGAGAGCAGAGGAGGGTGGGGGCGGGGAATCTACACAGACCACGGCCGCTGTCAGCTCTACGGCAGAAGCTCCCTGCTTTTCAGCATATCCATGCAGGCTGCTGGCATGGGAGGGTAAGTTGTAGCTGCTCTTTTGCAGCAACCCCACTCTATCAGAGGATGTGTGGGGAAGATAGGTCTGTACTCCAATGGGGGGAAGGGGGTGAGCTCTTTATTGAAGGAGAACTTGGGAGTACACAGCACATCCCTCAGCCCTGCACTCAGTACATAGCACACTCTCCAACCATGCACTCAGTATGTAGCGCACCCCTCAGCCCTGCACTCTTTATGTAGAGCACCCCTCAACCCTGCACTCTGTACACAGCACATGCCTCAACCCTGCACCCTGTATACAGCACATTCCTCAACCCTGCACTCTCCGCCCCCCCCCCCCGAGCCCCCATTTTACTTACCTGAGCCCCGAATCTCAGTGTGTGTGATCCTGTGTCGTTCTCTCCATGGCTGATTGGATAGATTGATAGCAGTGCAGCCATTGTCTCCCGCTGCTGTCAATCAAATCCAGTGACGTGGCCAACGGGGGGCGGGGCCGAGTCATACACTCGGCAGCTATGCACGCCGAGTGTATAACACGAGAGTGCGCCCGCAAGGTAACCCCCTCGGGAGAGAGCTTCCCAGAGGGGGTTCGCCCTTGCGGGTTAGAAGCCGAGGCAGCCGCCATGGGACCCCAGAAGAGGACGTTCGGGACCACTCTGTGCAAAACTAACTGCACGGTGGAGGTAAGTATGACATGTTTGTTATTTAAAAAAAAAAAAAAACGGAACCTTTAGTGTCCCTTTATTGAGGATTAAAACATGGATGACATGACTGACATCCACCACCCTACCCCCCCTACAGGCACAGTAAAATTCCCCCACTACAAGCTGCCTGCATGTGGGGAGGTGCAGTGTGGTGTGGTGGACCCTTCGGGTCTGGTATGAATATTAAGGGGAACTCCATGCCCCCTTCTGATGTCGTGTGACGTCAGAGGGGACGGGGTCACCCGGTTACATCACCGGGTGGCCCCGCCCTTGGCTATATGACAGCTGTCAAAACGAAAAGACGGCAGTCAGCGGGATGCCTCCCAGAAGGCTGGAGGGGATCAGCAGCACTGACAAAAAGTTTGGCAATAGTTTATGATTTACAATGAACAGAGCAAGCTACACGCCATTCAGTTAGGACTTACATCTCTCTTCAATACATAATATAACATAATTCTCACCTCTGTCTCCACCTCTACGTTACAGCTCAAATTATCCCTGGAAGATCGGCTATGGAAATTTGAATAATCAGTACACATATCAGAACAGATGGATTTGTGAGAAGAACATCGTATTAACTACAGCGCAAACTTCCTGCTGACCACCAGTCTGAAATCCCACCATTCCTGTAACTCGGGGGGGGGGGGGGGGGGGAGATCCGCTGAGCCTGGAGAATTTGGCCATCTTTCCAGAATGTCATCATTGAACAGCGGGGGGTTAAAGGCGCACTCCACCCTTTGCAAAAATGAGTAAATGCTGCACCATTGATCAAAGGATCCATCATCATTTACTCACTTTTTGCAAAGGCTGCAGAGCATTGCACCTGTGATCGGGGGGGCTTTGTGGGTGCAATGCTCAGGCTCTATTTTTGTGTTCTCCCAGCCTCGGGTCTGTATGGAGGCAGGACCTGTTGGAGGAAGAGCGTGAACTGGTCATGCCTGTAAAGAGGGCGGAATGTGGCATAGCCACCTTGTGCCCAATTGGAAAGAAGTCCAAATTAGTTGCAAACCCTACGCTTCCCCTTCTCATCAGGAACCTTTCTCTACATCCACTGGCTGGCCGGAGACCTGAACAAAGCCGCAATTGGCTTTGATTGGATCTCCGATGTAGTAACCCTCCGAAAGCGAAGTCACGACATCGGTTTTCAGCCAAACTGAACGTTCCAGTAAAGAGGGCAGAATGTGGCATAGCCATCTCGTACCCAATTGGAAAGAAGTCCAAATAAGTTGCGGACCCTACGCTTCCCCTCCTCAACAGAAACTTTTCTCTACATCCATCGACTGGCCGGAGACCTGAACAAAGCCGGAAACGGTTTTGATCGGATATCCGATGTAGTAACCTGGAAGCGAAGTCACGACATCGGTTTTCAGCCAAACTGAACGTTCCAGTAAAGAGGGCAGAATGTGGCCTAGCCGTCTCATGCCCAATTGGAAAGAAGTCCAAATAAGTTGCAAACCCTACGCTTCCCCTTCTAAACAGGAACCTTTCTCTACATCCACCAGTTGGCCGGAGACCTGAACAAAGCCGCAATTGGCTTTGATTGGATCTCCGATGTAGTAACCCTCCGGAAGCAAATACACGACATCGGTTTTCAGCCAAACTGAACGTTCCAGTATAGAGGGCGGAATGTGGCATAGCCATCTTGTGCCCAATTGGAAATAAGTCAAAATAAGTTGCGAACCCTACGCTTCCCCTCCTCAACAGGAACCTTTCTCTACATCCACCGGCTGGCCAGAGACCTGAACAAAGCTGGAATCGGTTTTGATCGGCTCTCCGATGTAGTAACCCGGAAGCGAAGTCACAACGTTAGTTTTCAGCCAAACTGAGTGTGCCGGTAAAGAGGGCAGAATGTGGTCTAGCCATCTCGTGCCCAATTGGAAAGAAGTCCAAATAAGTTGCAAACCCTACGCTTCCCCTCCTCAACAGGAACCTTTCTCTACATTCACCGGCTGGCCAGAGACCTGAACAAAGCCGGAATTGACTTTGATCCGCTTTCTGATGTAGTAACCCGGAAGTAAAGTCACGACAACGGTTTTAAGCCAAACTGAACGTTCCGGTAAAGAGGGCGGAATGTGGTGTAGCCATCTTGTGCCCAATTGGAAAGAAGTCCAAATAAGTTGCAAACCCTGCGCTTTCCCTCCTCAACAGGAACCTTAAGCCTCCATTCACACCTAGGCGTTTTTACGCCCGACGCCCGACGCTATTGCAACATAATACGCTGGAGGGGTGATTTAACATTGTCGGCTATGGAGATGGTTCACATCTCCACGCCGAACGCCGAAACGCTGTACGCCTGAAGCTCAAAACAGGTGGCTTTCGGCTTTCGGCATAGCCGACAATGTTTCAATCACCCCTCCGGCGTATTGTAGGCTAAAAACGACGCGTTTTGTCGCGGCAAATCGCGGGACAAAACTCCGCAATTTGTCACGGCAAATCGCGGTACAATAAGCCGCGTTCAGGTGTGAATGCAGCCTTAAAGCAGAGGTCCGGTTTAAAAAAAATAAAAATAAAATTTAGCAGCTACTAACACTAACACTTACCTGTCCAGGGTGCCGGCGATGACGGCAGCCGAAGCCGAGCAAATGCTCGGGTCTCGGCTGCCCCGCCGCCATCCTCGGTGAGTGAATCAGAAAGTGAAGCCTTTTTACTTCACCGCCCGATTCCCTACTGCGCATGCGCGAGCCACGTGGCGCGACGTGAATGGATGATGTCTCCTGGGACACACACAAGGTCCCAGAAGACACCGCTCCACCATTCCCTAGAAGGCAGCCGAGGAGCAGAAGAAAGAAGACAGACCGCAGATCAGGAAGTAGCAGATTAGGAAGATCATTTGTAGATAATGGCACCCCCCCCCCCCCCCCCCCCCCGTGGTTCACTGGAGTTCCAAAGCCTTAGAAATTACTTTGAAACCCTTCCTAGACCAATACATGCACATTACTTTGTTTATAATCTATTCTTGATTTTTTTTTTTAGAATGTGGCTTTTTGTGATCTGTTATGCCGCGTACACACGATCGTTTTTCCATCGGTGTAAAAAAATTGAACATGTTTTAAATTTTTCCGTTAAAAAAAAAAAAAACTATACGAAATTCCGATCGTCTGTGTGGAACTCCATCAGAGAAAAATCCATGCATGCTCAGAATCAAGTCGATGCATGTCAAGTCGGAATTTAGTCCGATCAGTGTGTAGGCAAGACTGACGAAAGTCAGCTTCTATTTATGTGATTTCTTGATTCAACAGGTCTGGCATTGATCAGGCCTGGGTGTGGCAAGTGAAATTTAACTCAGCTTTCCAAAAAAATGTTGGTTAATCACAGTTCAGTCATGATTCAGCATGGGGGGGGGGGGATTTACTTTTTCACATAGGGCCAGGCAGGTTTAAACATTTTTTTCCCCTTAATAAAATGATAATAAAAAAACTGCATCTTGGATTTACTTGGGTTATCTTTGTGTAATATTCTAATTTGTTTGATGATCTGAATCATTTAAGTGTGAGAAATATGTAAAAAAAAAAAAAATTAGGAAGGGGGCAAATACTTTTTCACAGCACTGTATATATACGCCTCCCTCATCCGTACGTTTACACTGTTGGACCTACTGTAGAACGTTATGTTACTATATTTGTTGGTGCATTACCCATTTGATTTCTTATTTACTCTTTTATGATACTTTGCTGGTGTCCTGACATACCTTGACCGACCTTCCTCATTTGCTGTTGTACCCTGAACATTTAACTCTGTTACTGGACATGCCGATCATTATCTCTGTACCATAAAAACGCCTTCAATAACAAAAAAAAACAATTGTCTCTACATAGACTTGCACTCAGGGCCGATCCTAGGCAGGGTGCACGGGGTGCTCCACACCCAGGCGCCGCCGAGGTGGGGGCGCCGAAGCTCCAAAGTTCTCCCCTCCCTCCTCCTTGTCTGTGTCCAGAGGTGGAGCGCATGTAGCGGGTGCTGCAGTTCCCCATCCCGATTGCTCTCTCCACTGGCAACTGACAAGAGCGCATACCCGAAATCCGGGCTGGGTACCACAGCGGGGCCTAGTACCGGAACTCGTTCCGGGAATAGGCTCCACTAATTAATTCTGTCCAGTGCGCATGGAGCAGTCTCCTGTCTGCCCTGCCCCCTCTGCGTGGGTCGACTCTTCTCCCATAGGCGGTGTGATGAGAGGCTTTTGGGTTGGCCGGAGTTGATGCCAATCATCCCGTACACTCCCAGAAATGCTCTTCGAGTGCCACCCTCTAAGTAACCAAAGATGCCACATATGCCCCTCCCCCCTGTAATGTTCTTCTGCTCCCAGCGCGCCCAAGCTACAGGGATCTATTGGACAAGTACTAATCTATGGGGACACCTGATGTGGGGGGGCTCTGATGGAGACACCTGCTGTGGGGGGGCTCTGATGGGGGACTCTGATGGGGGACACCTGCTGTGGGGGGCTCTGATGGGGGACACCTGCTGGGGGGGCTCTGATGGGGGACACTTGCTGTGGGGGGCTCTGATGGTGGACACCTGCTGTGGGGGGCTCTGATGGTGGACACCTGCTGTGGGGGGCTCTGATGGGGGACACCTGCTGTGGGGGAGCTCTGATGGGGGACACCTGCTGGGGGGGGCTCTGATGGGGACACCTGCTGTGGGGGGGGCTCTGATGGGGGACACCTGCTGGGGGGGACTCTGATGGGGGACACTAATGAAGACTTCTTAGGGGAGCATCTCTGTGTTTGAGTCGTAGACATAGAAACATTTGTAAAGGGGAGGAGTTAGTAAAGATGACCACACCCATGTGGCGGCACCAGAAATATTTCTGCACCCAGGCGTCTGTGACCCTAGGATCGGCCCTGCTTGCACTCACCGCACTGTTTTGACCATCTAATGTAATGTAATACTCGAGTATCCGGGCACTCAATCCGGGCACTGTCCCCGGAAACCGGGGACGTCTGATCACCCTATCCTATAGGGCATCAAAACAAAGACAGTACATGCGTGTCACTTAGGCCCCTTTGACACGGTCGGACCGTTCAGGTCGGCCTGTCAGTTTTGTCAGCGGACCTGAACGGCCGCTCCATGCAAGCCTATGGAGCATCGGTAAGGAACACAAAGGGTTACACGAGGAACGATTTATGAAGAATCTTCATCTTTAGTAGCCAAGTCAGGAAGAGTGTGCTGGATGAGTGAGGCCTGGGACCTCTTTATTCCATTAAGTATATCTTTGAGTTAACCACTTAAAGACCTCAGGTGTTTTTCAGATTTGGTGTTTGCAAGACTAAAACATTTTTTTCTGCTAGAAAATTACTTAAAACCCCCAAACATTATATATTTTTTTTTTCTAACACCCTAGAGAATAAAATGGCGGTCATTGCAATACTTTTTGTCACACCGTATTTGCGCAGCAGTCTTACAAGCGCACTTTTTTTGGAAAAAATTCACTTTTTTGAATTAAAAAATAAGACAACAATAAATTTGGCCCAATTTTTTTATATATTGTGAAAGATAATGTTACGCCGAGTAAAATGATACCCAACATGTCACGCTTTAAAATTGCGCCCGCTCGTGGCATGGCGTCAAACTTTTACCCTTAAAAATCTAGATAGGCGACGTTTAAAAAATTCTATAAGTTGCATTTTTTGAGCTACAGAGTAGCTCTAGGGCTATAATTATTGCTCTCGCTCTAACGATCGCGGCGATACCTCACTTGTGTGATTTGAACACCGTTTTCATATGCGGGCGCTACTCACGTATGCGTTCGCTTCTGCGCGCGAGCTCGTCAGGACGGGGCGCTTTAAAAAAATTTTTTTTTTTGTTTTCTTATTTAATTTTATTGATTTTATTATTTTTTACACTAAAATATAAAAAAAAAAAAATGATCACTTTTATTGTCATTTAAAAAAATGACAGAAAAAAAATTGTCTCTTTAAGAGGCTGGGCGGGACTGACGTTTTGACGTCACTTCCGCCCAGCAGAGCTATGAGGACGGGTGGGGGCCATCTTGCCCTCACTCAAGTCCTCACTCTCCTGGCGGCAGCATCGGATCTCCTCCGCCGCTACCGACGGCTCCGGTAAGCGGCGGAGGGCGCGGAAAAGCGGCGGGAGGGGGGGGGGGCCCTCTCCCGCCACCGATAACGGCGATCTCGCGGCGAATCCGCCGCGGAGACCACCGTTATCGTTTACACGGCCACCAGCTGAAAACATGGATATCTCAGTTGTGGCAGCAGCTGCTGCCGTTACTGAGATATCCATGTTTAAAAAGAGGACGTACATATACAGTGGGGGGTCCGTAAGTGGTTAAATGGCCCTTTGTATAATGACAGGGCCACATTTATAAGCTGTTTCCATGCTGACAAGGATGAGGAGGATTTTCTCTTCCAAGTGAGGAGCTGGGGTCTGTAGGTCACCCAGGACAGGGGTCTCCAAACTACGGCCAAGATTTTACCCAGCAGCCCACAGCAACTTATCCTATAATTACATCAAGTAAGGCCCGGAGCAGAAGACAGCATGCAATAGGCGTAGGGCCGGCCATGACAGGGTTAACAGAAACCCTTGACAAAGAGGTAGGAGCTGTTTGGAGAGAGGACAGTGCGGAGGGAAAGGAGGGTATAAATTCCTCCTCCCCTCTTTCCCGGGTAACAGAACGTGGGGAGAGATTTAGAGGTGGGAGCTGCTGGGGAACTGAGAAAAAAAAACGTTTTGTCTGTCACTATGTCGGCAGTTGATTCCATGCTGGCCAAGCTTAGAGCTGAGACCGAGCTGCGCGGGGAGGGGTGGCTGCAGTCCATGCTGGGGCCGCTTCTCCCACAGGGGGGAGATGACACGCCGGAGGCGGGGGGGGGGGGGGGTCCCACTCGAGCGCGGCGGTCTCGGCCTCCCGAACGCTACTACTCCCCAGGCCCCTCCACAAGGCAGCACAGGAGAGAGGGGAGCCCCATCCAGGCCCCCTCGGGCCCCCCAGCGAAGCGGACGGCGGCGGGTGGGGGCCCCAGGCAGACTTCCAGGCACGATTCCAGGGGGGGGGGCGGCCAGGGGGCTCCAGTGTGGTGGTCAGGCCCGCCCGGCGTGTGGATCAGGCTTCTGCGGGCTCCGATCCCGGTTGTGCACCGGGGGTCCCGGAGCCTAGACGGGGGAGATCGATCGCAGCGGTGGTTAGCCCCTTACCATCCGCGGCTAGCCACCTCCAATCCAGCCCGGTGGAAAGGGGGTGAGGGGGAGTGGAAGACGGCGGCAGGAATGTGGCGGAAGATCGGCACCCAGAAAAGCGACGGCGAAATCCGCTCATGGGTCCAGAGTGCGAAGGGAGCCGTCAGGCCCGAGTCACCTGGTGGGCCATCATCTGAGGAGGATGTCCGGCCCGGGGACCGTTCGGAGGGTGAGCTGTCAGGATCGGAGGACGAGGTCGTGGCCAAATCAGACATCGAGGCGGCATTTCAGCTTCTGCCGGTCCACCAGGATAGCTTCCGGCTGTTGGGCTGCCACTGGGATGGGGAGTTCTACGTTGATAAATGTCTGCCAATGGGATGCTCCGTCTCCTGCACCTTGTTTGAGCAATTCAGTTCTTTCCTGGAGTGGGTGGTTAGAGATGTGGCCGGAGTGAACTCGTGATCCATTATCTGGACGACTTCCTCTGCATTGGCCCGGCAGGGTCGTGTATCTGCGCTGTGTTGTTAGCCACGCTGGAACACATCGCGGAACGGTTTGGCGTCCCGCTGGCGCCCGAGGAGACGGAGGGACCGAGATCGGTCATCCAATTCTTGGGCATTATTATCGATTCAGAGGCGATGGAATGCAGGTTGCCGCTGGACAAATTGGAAGGCCTCAAGGCGGAGATTAAGGACATGATGGGGTTGCGGAAGGTTCAACTCCGGGCGCTGCAGTCGCTCCTGGGGAAGCTCAACTTCGCATGGGGAGGGCTTTTTGCCGACGGCTGTCGGCAGGTACGGCGGGGGTTCGGTCGCCCAAGCACTATGTGCGGCTGGTGAAGGATCACAGGGAGGACTTGGTGGTGTGGCACTCCTTTTTGGAGTCCTTCAACGGCAGGGCGTTGTGGATGTCCGCTCAGCAATTTTGCAATTTTGACATGGAGCTGTTCACGGACGCGGCCGGGGGTTCGGGGTTTGGGGCATTCTTTCAGGGCAAGTGGAGTGCTGGCCCTTGGCCCCAGTCCTGGTTGGCAGCGGGGTTCACAAAGAACTTGGTGCTGCTGGAGCTATTTCTGGTGGTGCTGGCGGTTGAGTTATGGGGTGCGACCTTCCGGGACCGGAAGTTTCGCTTCCACGGGGATAATTTGGGGGTTGTACAGGTGATCAATAGAGTGACGGCGTCCTCTCCCCCGGTTATTCGTCTCTTGCGGCACTTGGTGCTACGCTGTTTACAAATGAACATTTTTGTGTATGCGGTGCATTTACCGGGAGTGGACAATGTAGTGGCTGATGCCTTGTCTCGGTTTCAGTGGGACAGGTTTCGGGAGTTGGTGCCGGAGGCAGAGGAGGTAGGGGTCCCCTGTCCAGAGTGGAGGATTCCGTTGGAATCGTCTCCCGGTGGATCAGAAAGTCGGTAAGTGAGGGGACATGGCCGGCCTATGAGAAGGTCTGGTTGGAGTGGCAGGCGCTGGTCCGGGAGGCGGAGGTGGACCCGGCTGGGCCCAAGGTACGGGTTTTGGTCATATATTTTTTGTCCAGGAATATGGAGGCTGGGGTGTCACAGTCTGTATTGGATAAAAAGTTGTCGAGTCTTGCTTTCCTGTTTAAGTGGCAAGGGTGTCCGGATTTTACAAAAGATTTTTGGGTGCGGCAAGCACTCAATTGGTATAGGAAGCAGGGGCGGCGGGCGGATGCCCGGCGCCCGGTGTCGTTTGAAATCTTGCGGGGGATTATGGGGGAAGTGGGGACATTGTGTTCATCCCGGTACGAGGTGGCTTTGTTCCGAGCAGCATTTGCGCTGGCGTTTTTTGGAGCGTTTAGGGTGGGGGAGTTGGTTAGCCCCTCGAAAAAAGTTCAGGGTGGCATGTTGGCCTCGGATGTGTTGTGGTCGCAAGAAGGGGTCACGCTGTTCTTAAGGAGATCTAAGGCCCCGTACACACGACCAAACATGTATGCATGTACGCGGACCAGTTTCAGCATACATGTTCGGTCGTGTGTAGGCGCGAGCGGGCCGAATTCCAGCAAACATTTGCCCGCCGGGCCTTTTCCCAGCAGACAAATATTCCTGGACGTGTTTTAAAACCGTCCGCTGGAATCCTGCCCGCTCGGACATGTACGGTCGTCAGTACAGACCTACTGTACATGTCCGAGCGCCCGCCGTCCCTCGCATGCGTCGAATGACTTTGACGCATGCGTGGAAGCCTTTAAATGGCAGGCCCGCCCACGTCGCCGCGTCATCGCCGCGTCATCGTCGCGGCGACGACGCGGACACGCCCCGAGTATTGTTTACGCGCGGACTTCTGTACGATGGTTAGTACAGTCATCATACAGAAGCCCTCTGGCAGGCATGTACGGTGAAAACGGTCCGACGGACCGGTTTCATCGTACATGTTTGCTCGTTAGTACCCGGCCTTAGACAGACCAGAGGGGGAAAGGTAGGGCGGTTCAGGTGTTCCCGGTTGCTGGTTCAGTCCTGTGCCCAGTTGCGGTTGTGCGGGAGTTCCTGGACGTACGTCCAGAGGTGGGCGGCCCCTTTTTGGTGCATGAGGATGGGGCGCCATTGTCACGGTATCAATTCGTGGCAGTGTTTCGGAAGTGTCTGGGGGCATTGGGCCTGGTGGCGAAGGAATTTTCGGCACATTCATTCAGAATTGGGGCCGCAACAGAGGCGGCGCAGAATGGTCTGGATGAGGATATAGTCAAGAGGATAGGCAGGTGGGAGTCGAGGAGGTTTCGGCTATATATAAGACCACATTTGTTGGTGAACTTGGTGTAAGAGTTTAAAAAAAAACAGGGGGTCGTTTAGGGAAAAGGGGACATGGTTGTTATGGGGGATGGGATTGTCTCCCGATGGGCATGATTAGTGATTGATGTTTTTGCTTACTGTCTTTCAGGTATAGGACAAGGATTGGTCTGGATAATGGGCCACTCCTTCGTACACTGGGGGGCTAGGAGAGCGGATGTACGACCGGACAGTCGACAGCTGGGGGTCCCAAGACAGGAAGCGTGCGTACGGTGGCTGGGTTTTCCTGGGATGCTATGGAGCAGGGTGGTGCCGGAAGTGCACAAGTTTGCACGGTTGGACCGTCCACCAGATGTGTTGGTACTTCACGTGGGGGGAAATTACTTGGTAATTTGTTCCATGCTAGATGTTGCGTGGGACATAAAATTTGATTTTTTACGAATCCGCATGTCATACCCGGATACGGTGGTGGTGTGGTCGGACATGAATGAATGAAAACTTATATAGCGCAGCACATGCGAACTTAATCGCCTCTGGGCACTTGTTGTTCCTGTCTCCTTTGGTATCAAAAGAGATGAGTCTTGATCTTTCTCCTGAATGCTAAGTGGTTCTCCTCCAACCGAATGCTGGTTGGTAAAGCGTTCCATAGTCTAGGCCCTTGGACCGCAAATCTCCTTTCTCCTTTGGACTTGTATCTAGCTTTGGGTATCTGGAGGAAATTTTGATTGGTGGATCGCAGAACGCAATTGGGATTATGAGCTTTTATTTTTTCGCATAGATAATGGGGAGCATTCCCATAGATACATCTATGCGTTAGACAGAGTGCTTTAAAAGTGATTCTGTCTTTTACTGGTAACCAGTGAAGGGTTCTCAGTGAAGGTGAGATTGATTCCCAAGGTTTTTTCCCAGTCACAAGTCTAGTGGCCGTATTTTGAACGACTTGTAGACGAGCGATTTGGTACTTGGGGAGTCCGAGGTAAAGGGCATTTGCATAGTCCAATCTTGAGTTTACAATAGCTCCCACCACGACCGCTATGTCTTCCTTGGGAATAAAAGGAGTAAGTCTGCGTAGTAGGCGCAGCAGATGGTGAGATCCGCTGACTACTGACCCTATTTGTGCGTCCAATGTCATGTGAGAGTCAAAGATGACCCCGAGACTTTTGACTTTGGCGCTAGGGGTGATGATTTTGCCCAGAATGGGCGGGGGGGGGGGGGTCCAAGTTGTTGTAGGTTGATTCATACGCTTGGCGTGAAACAGGAGAAGTTCTGTTTTCGCTCCGTTGAGTTTAAGATAACTCTTTGTCATTCAGTCCTCTATCAAAGAGAGGCATGTCTCTAGATTGAGGTGATGATCCTTTTTATTGCAAATGCGGAAATATAGTTGCGCGTCGTCTGCATATGAGTGGTAGAGCAGTTTTTGACTGCTAATAATCTCAAAAAGAGGGCGAAGATAGATGTTGAATAACACCGGCGACAGGGGGGATCCTTGAGGGACTCCACACGATAATGTGCGTTTCTCAGAAGTGAAAGGTCCTAACTTCACATGGTGGCTAGGACATCATGGAGGATGGCTAGGTCAGTGGAGGGGGTGAACAGGGCTCGTAGAAAGATCAACAGAGATGTGGGGAGGTTTGTGATCAGGAACGGAGGACTGGTGGTCAGGCATCCAGAGTTGCAGGTGGATACATGGAGATACCTGCGGGGTGATGGAGTTCACCTGACAGACGTGGGTATCGACATGTGGGTGTTGAGACTGCAGGATGGGGTACAGAGAGCATTGAGGGTGTGGAGGTGCGCCCCAAGGTAAGGAGTTACCTTTGGGTGCTGGTGGCGGGTTTTTGGACTTTGCAGGAGAAGAAATTACCCCAAAGTGCATGCCATTACCCAGAGGTGGTATGGGTTCTGAAGGGGTGTTAGTTTCCAGTTTACCAAGTGTAGCTGGGAGGTTGGTTAATGGGGGCACTGCGGTCAGTGGTCATCTCTGAGCCAGCTTGTCGGCTTGAGGCCTATGACCAGAGGTTAGGTACCGCAGTGCCCAAAATGTTAAAATGGTTACAAGTTAGTGTTAATGGTGCCTGCAAAGTCCAGCACTAGTAGGGTTAAAACTGTTGTTTCTCAGGTATATATGTGTTTACATGTTATTTATTATTTAATATTTAAAGGTTATTTAAATAAAAGGAGGCTGCTACGGCCAGTTTTTACTCCAAGTTACAGTGGTGGTCTCATTATTTATTAAAGGTAAAGGGGGAGTAAAAGTTGTGGGTCTTAGCAGTAAAAAGGGTAAATTATGTGATACCATAGTCATGCCTTTTAATTGTGCAGGAAGGCCGCCAGCACCATAACAACCAAGGATGCATTGAATAGAGGTTTTATGGGACCCCAAACCCGAAACACCAAAACAGAAGAGGGGCAATAAGACTATTACGGTACAGAGATGAGTAGGTAAACTCACAGAGAGTAAGTAAAGTAAAAATGTATAAATTTATTAACATGGTATCAAAAATACAGGACATCAAACAACATAGATGATGGGCACCGGGTCCCAGGACATACCCTGCTCCACCAAGCCCTAGGTTTTCATTGGCTACCTACCTGGCTCAACTCCGTGAATATCCCATCACCAACTGCTCCTGTGAAAAATTGGCCGTTCAGCCTGTTAGCTGCAGTCTTTTTTTCTGCCTGGCTCCTTCAATTTCCTTGTTGAAGTTTGTTGAGCCCAGTGGTATCAGCAGGGCCCCCCACTGCTCCAATTTCTGGTGATTCACAAGAAGTCAGAGCAGGTATATGGCCAACTCTAGATCCTGGTGGTCCTGCTCATAACTCACCAGCGGCAGGGGTGGTTATGAGGGTCTACGAGGGGAGTTGAAGCACTCATAATGCTTACGTGTGTCACTTTCCAGCCAGGTAGATGAGCGAGGTGTCACTGTCATTACCTCGTTACCAGCCAGGGGGCGACACCTCACTGGAAAGGGACTGACACCCACAAGCAGAGAAGGTTTTCCTTGCACATTTTTGAGTTTTTCCCAGTGATAGAATCATTAAAGTACCATGGGCCTTAGGCCTCGTACACACGACCGAACATGTCTGCTGAAACTGGTCCGCCGACCAGTTTCCGCGGACATGTTCGGTCGTGTGTACGGCCGACCGGACAATTTTCCGGCGGATCGGACAGGTTTCCAGCGGACAAATGTTTCTTAGCATGCTATGAAACATGTGCGCTGGAAGCCTGTCCGTCGGACATGTTCGGTCGTCTGTACGACTCACCGGACATATCCGCTCGGCCGAAAGCCCTCGCATGCGTCAAAGTGATTCGACGCATGCGTGGAAGCATTGACCTTCCAGGGTCACGCAAGTCGCCGTGTCATCGTCGCGGCGACGGCGCGGCCACGTCACCGCGTATCCTGTCCACGCGGATTTCGGTTTGACGGTGTGTACAACCATCAGACCGAAATCTCCGAGCGGACATGTCCAATGAAAACGGTCCGTGGACCGTTTTCATCGGACATGTCCCCTCGTGTGTACGAGGCCTTAGAGAAATATGGAGGGAGGCTGCCATGGCTCACCTTCTTCTGAAAATGTCAAGTGCCTGGCTTCAGTACAGACCAGGAAAAGTGACAGTGGGGTCAGAATACTTAATCGGCGTACTTGTTAATAATCAGTGATCAGGAAAAATTCATGCCAAGGGATCAGCATGGCAGTCAGGGAAGTAGCACTTTTAGCAGGATAGGTCAGCGTTGGCAGCCCACATGGGCCTCTTTATACAGGTTTCCTTTAGTGTTGTCACTCCTGGATGTCCAGCACATAATTCTCCCGGCTCAGCCAATTTCTAGACTTCCGGGAGAAAAAAATTCCTGTAATTCTTAAAATGAAACGTTACTCGGTGGTCTCAGTTCTTCTTATTACAGTAGAAGTCGGTCTCCCCCAGGGTGAATTCTGGTCTCTTCTGACTGGATTTATATGGACCCTTCACCAGGGAGGTCAATACCAGATCCATCTCGCAGATCCACCAGTTGTATGCCTTGCAGGAAACCCCCTGCAAATCTCCGCCGCTGATTTTCAGACAATCATCGCGCCGTCTGTAAAGTGATCAGATCATAATATTATACCATGTACATGTACTATGTATTTATATTGTATTTAACACTGTTCTTGCAATAGCTGCTGGTAACTAGTTTCCCTATTCCTGCTCCTCAGGAAAATATCCTCCTCAAACCATGATAGGATCTTCCCAAGCCAGCCTGAACCCAGCCTTGAGGCAAAGCCCCCCTAGACTTGGGGGACCCCTCCTAGTCTACCGACAGTCTCCTCAGCACTTTATCATCCACCCGACTCCCCTGCTGGCATGGCTCCCTCATATTTAGGGGCTGACCTAGCCACCCAGCCGAGAAATTCCTGCTGGGGATTGACCAAGTTTCCTCAAGTATGCAGATCAGTCTCTCCTGGACTCTGCCCACTAACTTCTGGAAGTTTCTTCAAAGTTCTAGATTCAGAGGAAAGTACCAGAGACCTGCTTCTGTGAGCCATCCAGCCTGACCTGCAGTAACCCTGTATTTTTCACTTTCATCCGGGCACCAGAAAACAGTCTCTGACCTTGGTTTTGTTGTTTAATTAGGGATAATAACTCAGATGGGGTAGATGGGTTATGGGAAGCCCAGCTTGACCGAAAAAAATACTAGGGACAACTTCCTTCCTATGTACAAAATCCTGGACTGTTCTCCTTCCTGGTCTCCAACAGTCTTTGGGGATCAAAAGCAAAAGTCCCTTGAGGACTAGGAACTCTCAGTCCCCTTTTTGAAAATAGCACAGTGTGTGGCAAACTTCATACAGGAGAATCTCCTCTCCTTTGTAGAAATTGCTACCAGCTCTACTGCCTGCAGAAGATACCAGCCCTCCTGGCTGCTTATCCACCAGCCTAGCTGGCTGCTCTGAAGATCTCACAGAGCAAGGGAAAGAAGGGTTAAGCAAAATGCTGTCCTCCTGAAAGCTTTTTACATGTGGCAGTCTCTTCCCTTGTGAATCCCTGGGTGTGCTGACGTACTCACTCTGTCCTCTTTGTTCTCTGTTGCCCCTCAGGCAAATATCCTCCTCAAACCGTGATAGGATTTTCCTAAGCCAGCCAGAGCCCAGCCTTGAGGAAAAACCCACCCTAGACCAAGGGGACGCCTCCTAGTCTACCGAGAGTCTCCTCAACACTTTATCATCCACCCTACTCCCTTGCTGGCATGGCTCCTTCCTATTTAGGGGCTGACCTAGCCACCCTGCCAAGACATTCCTGCTGGGGCTTGGCCAAGTTTCCTCAAGTATGCAGATCAGTCTCTCCTGGACTCTGCCCACTAACTTCTGGAAGTTTCTTCAAAGTTCTAGATTCAGAGGAAAGTACCAGAGACCTGCTTCTGTGAGCCATCCAGCCTGACCTGCAGTAACCCTGTATCAGGATCATTTAAGTGCTCCTGCTCCTCATTCCAGCATCCGGGTTTTGGCTATTGCATTCTCCCTGTCTGTGTCCACCTGCAAGGTGATTGATATGGTCAGTCATCTGTTATAAGCAAGCCAAACACTCTGTCCCTTGCTTGTGATAGAAAGTGATACGTGTGTTGTTCCTGATCGAGCTCCCTGTCTGTCTGCCCCGCTTTACTAGCTTAGATTTCCCTTGTATGACTTTGGATCGGATATTGGACTATTCCCTGAACTCAGCCTGCCTTTTACCTGGACTTTCATAGAACCATGCTATCTGTCTGCTAACTGCAAGTATCTGATTTCTTTGCTCAGTTCGCATCTGCCCTGGCATGGTGGCCAGGCACTATAGGGACTTGGGGACAACCAAGTACCGGTAGGCCTGCTTGTCTTAAGATAAAGGGGGCTTGTTTCTGTTGCACAGGGTCTACTGCACACCCATTCAGCTGTTCCGATGGGGCAGGAGGGACTCTTCTCTGTGTCCCAAACTATGCGGGGAGGAAGGATCGCTTATTCACCTAATGTGGCGCTGTCCCAAGCTGCATCGGTTCTGGAGGAGTGTCACGGAGGTTGTTTCCTCGGTGTTCCAGGTAAGGGTCCCGCTGGACCCATTGATATGCATATTGGGTGCGGTAGACGAAGAGGTATACCCTCCACCAGTTAATATCGCAGTGATCAGGCTTTTATATCTAGCAAGGAAACAGATAGCTAGATTTTGGTTGTCCCCGCATGTCCCGACTAAAAAACAGTGGATAGACCAAGTGAACCTCATTACTGTGAGGGAGCATTATACATATCAGCACAGAAATGCGTCCAAGAAATTCAACTCCATTTGGCAGCCCTGGCTGGAGACGCCTGGATTAGCACCTCCGAGACTGATTATGACTCGGTTGTTGCAGATGTAGGTGACATTCTCCCCCCAGGACTAGAATCTGAGTGTCTATAGTAATGTCTGTGATAATGAACATTATAATGTGGATACGAGAACGCACACCAAGGACAGGCAGTTGTTATAATTATTTGGGCAGAGTGTGGAACGCGGAATTCTGGGCATGGCCCGTTGGCCAAGTGTTTGGTTGTGTGGGAGGGTGAGGCGGTTCTCGCCTTCTCGACACTGTGTTAATTGTGCTATTGACAACAATGTTTTTTCTTCAGGTGCCACGGTTCTGGCACGGGTATGGTACTAATATCTATGTGATGATGCTTTGTACAATGCTCTGAATGTTGATCTATATTCATGTACCTGACTTCATGTCTTATTTTTTGGCACAATAAACAATTTTTCTGATTTAAAAAAAAAAAAGATAAAGGGGGCTGCTATAGGTGAAGCACACAGTTTCTAGGTACAGTGTCTGACCACCTGCGTCGGGGTAGATGTGACATTCGTGACACCCTCACGCAGATTCAGACTTACAACCCAAACATGAGTCATAACTTAAATTTGTCTGCACTAACACTAGTAGCACACTAGAGGGTGCTGCATATAGAATAGATAGAATTCCACACGTCCTGTCTATATGTGTTATGAGGCACTGATCATTTCCAATATGTTCAGGACTTACATTTGTAAATTAAACCATTTAAACCACTCTCCTGAGGATGTTGCATTGACCGAACGCGTCGAGAGTACAGAGCCTGCGATATCATCAGGTTACGGGACATTTTGTGCACATCCGCTCGCAACTCACGGGACTAGTGATGTTTGAATACTTGTGTTGCACCCTTCTAGTGTAGAGTGGAGTAGACTGTCATCAGAGGAGCAGGGAGTTGATTATAGACATGTGCAAATGACTCGAATGACGAACCACATTGAAGTCTATGAGAGGCCGAACAGGAAAAATCAAAAGAGCCCATTTTGAAGGCTTATATGCAAGTTATTGCTAATAAAATGGGTTTGGGGTGGCCCCATCACTGCCCCAGGGGGACATTATTCAGGAGCAGTGATTTTAATGATGCTTAAAGCTCAACAATAAAAATGAAAAATTCCTTTAAATATTGTGCCTGGGGGTCCCCTTAGTCTGCCTGTAAAGTGGCACATCTGTAGCATGTATAGAACATGCTGCAGCAAAAATGAAATTTCTAAAGAAGGAAAAACAGGTCAAATAACCTTTAAAATGATTTGCGGTTACTAATTCCGGCAACCGGCTATTGAAAAGATAAAGAAAAAACAGTGTGGGGTCCCCCCCATTCCATTCCCCACCTTTGGGCCTGGTATGGATTTAGAGGGGAACCCCACTCCAACATTTAAATAAAAAAACGGCATGGCTCCCCCTTCCAAAATCCATACCAGGCCCTTATCTGGGCATGTAGCCTGGCAGGTCAGGAAAGGGGGGGGGTGACGAGCGACTCAACATGGGGGTGAGTGCTTTGGGGCTGGGGGGACAACCACAGCCCAGGGTTGTCAGTAAGAACCCCTTGTCCCCATCACCATGGGGACAAGGTTCTTTTGGGTGGGGGCGTAGAGCCCCCTTGCCCCAAAGCACCCATCCCCCGTGTTGAGGGCATGTGGCCTGGTATGGTTCGGGGGGCTCGCTAGTCTCCTTTCCCGACCTGCCGGGCTGCATGCTTGAATAAGGGCCTGGTATGGATTTCGGGGGGGGACCCAATGCTGTTTTTTTATTTTAAATGTTGGTGTGGGGTTCCCCTTAAAATTCATCCATTGCCTGCAATTGTAACCTTGAGTCATTTTAAATGGAATTTGATTTTTTTTTCTTTAGAAATGTAATTTTTGCTGTAGTATGTTTTATACATGATTCAGATGCGCCACTTTACAGGCAAACTAAGGGGACCTCCAGGAACTATATTTAAAGGGATTTTTCTTTTTTTTTTCTTGCACTTTAAGCATAATTAAAATTACTGCTCCTGAAAAAGCGATTGTTTTTATTAAAACATTTTTTTATTGATACATGTCCCTCAGGGCAGTACCTAGACCCCCATACCCCTTTTATGGCCAATTACTTGCATATAGTTTTCTTCTGCTCCTATCCCTGGCATCAGACTCACAGTGCAGAAAGAGGAGGGGAGTAGAAGGAGAGGACTTTCATTGGCTGCTGCTGCAGCTGAAGGGAAGACCCACCCCTAGCAATGGGGCTAGGAGGGATTGAATTGGCCGACAGCCTCCTAGCAACCAGTGATATTGGCAGTGTGCAGAGCTTGAGGATAAATCTAAGCCACAAGTTCCCCATCAGGTTCCCTCTCTCTCCATGTAATTGGCAGTGGGCAGGGTCTATGGCCAATAGCAGGCTGTCTATTGGCTTCGGATTGGCCCACTGCCTGCTGTCAATCACACCAGGAGTGGACCTGGTGGGGGAACAAGTGTCTCTAAATATCCGTCAGTCTCCACCCACTCAACTTTAAAGATCCTTGATGGAATTCCAATCTTAACCACTTGATTACCGAGCCTGTTTTTCAGATTCGGTGTTTACGAGACTAAAACAGTTTTTTTTTGCTAGAAAATTACTTAAAACCCCCAAACATCATATATATTTATTTTTCTAACACCCTAGAGAATAAAATGGCAGTCATTGCAATACTTTTTGTCACACCGTATTTGCGCAACGGTCTTACAAGCGCACTTTTTTTGAAAAAAAAAAACACTTTTTTGAATTAAAAAATAAGACAACAATAAATTTTGCCCAATTTTATATATTGTGAAAGATAATGTTACGCCGAGTAAAATGATACCCAACATGTCATGCTTAAAAATTGCGCCCGCTCGTGGCATGGCGTCAAACTTTTACCCTTAAAAATCTCGATAGGCGACGTTTAAAAAATTCTACAGGTTGCATTTTTTGAGTGACAGAGGAGGTCTAGGCCTAGAATTATTTCTCTCACTCTAACGATCGCAGCGATACCTCACTTGTGTGGTTTGAACACCGTTTTCATATGTGGGCGCTTCTCGCATATGCGTTCGCTTCTGTGCGCGAGCTCGTCGGGACGGGGTGCTTTAAAAAAAATATTTTTTTGTTTTCTTATTTATTTTTATTTAGTTTATAATTTTTTTACACTGAAAAAAAAAAAAAAATTATCACTTTTATTCCTATTACAAGGAATGTAAACATCCCTTGTAATAGAAAAAAGCATGACAGGTCCTCTTAAATATGAGATCTGGGGTCAAAAAGACCTCAGATCTCATATTTAGACTAAAATGCAAGAAAAAAAAAAAATTTTAAACTGTCATTTTTTCAAATGACAAAAAAAAAAATGTTGCTTTAAGACGCTGGGCGGGACTGACGTTTTGACGTTACTTTCGCCCAGCAGAGCTATGAGGACGGGCGAAGGAGATTTTTCCTTCAGTCTCGTCCCCAGTCAGCAGCCGAGCGCACCCGATCTCCTCCGCCGCTACCGACGGCTACGGTAAGTGGCGGAGGGCGCGGGAGAGCGGCGGGAGGGGGGTTCTCCCGCGGATCTCGCGGAGAATTCGCCGCTGAGACCGCCGTTATCGTTTACAGGACCGTCGGCACTAAAGATGGATACCTCAGTTGTGGCAGCAGCTGCTGCCATTCCCGAGATATCCATCTTTAAAAACAGGACGTCTTATGACTATGGGCCGGTAACCAAGTGGTTTTAATGAATTCCCCTGATTGTCTTTTGATAATTGGATGCAATTAATAATAATATACAATTAATAAATGTAACAATGACTTTCAGTGTGATTTTGTTTAGTTACTGTATGTTCCCATCCAGGCCAGCCTGGCCGAGGGGTTGTGGTCGTCTATAACATGACAGCGATGTTCATATCTTATCATACTTACAATGACTGGTAGGGTTCCGGCCATTTCCATTCTTGAGCACCCGAATTCCAGATTAATTCCTTCCCGGCCCAGAATTCTCTGCGATCCTCCTCTGGGAAATGCTAAGAATAGTTTTTGTGTTAAAGGGAATGTGTGGTGGATTTGTCCATATCCTCTTTTCTCATTTATTATGGGCAATAGAAAAACTATGCGATTTGGACCTTGTAACAAAATAAAAGTACAATAATATAATATTGAAGTCTGTGAAATCTGAAATAAAGTTACATAGTTAGTCTGGTTGAAAAAAGACACAAGTCCATCCAGTGCAACCAATAAAAGGGGGGGGAAACAAAAATCATACAATCCCATATACAAAACCCCAGCAGAGCATGAGATCCAATTTGCTCCAGCAGGGGAAAAAATCCTTCCTGATATCCCGGGAGGAAATCGGATATTCACCGGATCAACTTTACCTATAAATGTTGATATCCAGTTATATTATGTGTATCTAGAAAATAATACAGACCTTCCTTAAAGCAATCTACTGAGCTGGACAGAACCACCTCTGGAGGGAGTCTGTTCCACATTTGCACAGCTCTTACTGTGAAGAAACCTTTCCGTGTTTGGAGGTGGAATCTTTTTTCCTCTAGACGTAAAGAGTGCCCCCTTGTCCTCTGTGATGACCGTAAAGTGAATAACTCAGCACCAAGTACACTGTATGGACCCCTTATATATTTGTACATGTTGATCATATCCCCCCTTTATGTATTTATACATGGAGATCATACCCCCCCTTATGTATTTCCACATGGAGATCATATCCCCCTTATGTATTTATACATGGAGATCATATCCCCCCTTATGTATTTATACATGGAGATCATATCCCCCCTTATGTATTTATACATGGAGATCATATCCCCCCTTATGTATTTATACATGGAGATCATATCCCCCCCTTATGTATTTATACATGGAGATCATATCCCCCCTTATGTATTTATACATGGAGATCATATCCCCCCCTTATGTATTTATACATGGAGATCATATCCCCCCCTTATGTATTTATACATGGAGATCATATCCCCCCCTTATGTATTTATACATGGAGATCATACCCCCCCTTATGTATTTATACATTGAGATGATATCCCCTCTTATGTATTTATACATGGAGATCATATCCCCCCTTATGTATTTATACATGGAGATCATATCCCCCCCTTATGTATTTATACATGGAGATCATATCCCCCCCTTATGTATTTATACATGGAGATCATATTCCCTCCCTATGTATTTATACATGGAGATCATATCCCCCCTTATGTATTTATACATGGAGATCATACCCCCCTCCTTATGTATTTATACATGGTGATCATATCCCCCCTTATGTATTTATACATGGAGATCATATCCCCCCTTATGCATTATACATGGTGATTATATCCCCCTGTATCCCCTTGCTGTGTGGGTACTTGGCGGGAGGGAGTGAACTGAGAAGGGGAGGATCAGGGCTACTTTGTGCAAAACCATTACAAACAGTGTGATTTCCCTTGTTATGCATTTCCGATGCAATGGAAGTCGCACTACTAGTGTGAACCAGTGTGACGGGCTGGGGTATCACATGAAAGACAAAACAGGCACCCCATAGTCTGCATTCATTTATTTTTATTTTTGCTATCCTGCTATTCTATAAAACAACCAGTAGATGGCAGAGAGGGTACCCGAACAGAGTCTATATAAGGCCACAGGCACCATGTGACTAAGTGAAACACATTTCACATCATAAAGGTGAATGGTCACATATCTTCCTGTTCGTGTATTCTTGCAGGTATGTACTTTAAATCATTCTCATTCTTACTAAACTGTACTAGAAAGATTCCTAAACATCTGGAGCAGATGCAGGAGAAAGTTTTAGTAGATTTTGTGCAATGGTTTTGCTGTGATTGGACTTTCAGAAAAACATGTGGTGAGAGCAGTGAAAATGGCGCCAAAACTGTAAAACTACTGTACTGGTCGGAGCAACTGTTTATTGCAAGCACCAGACTGTTATATATGGGTATATTTCAACCCGATTTATGCAAAGTTACATATATTAGAAGCCACATGTTAAAATGATATAAGATGATAGAGTCTCTTACTGAAAAGGTTATACACTGCTTGTACATTTATGCAAGGTGCACCATCTAGTGGTCAAAAGAAAGAATTGCTTCAGGATGTATATATTTATTAAGCAATACAATGCAACTCTCATTATGGCAGCTGGAGTGTGCCATAGAGATAAAGATAAGTGTCTATAACACGGAAAAAAAGGAAAATGTATGTTTATTAAAATATAATGGTGTTCATTGTTGCAGCTATGTTTTAAAGTATTTTAGTCCAATCTGTACTGTTGTTGTGTTAACGATTATGAACATGTAACTATAAAAAACTGTATGTACTGTTATATAAAAGTGAAACTCATTTAAGTCATAAAGGTGCATGGTCATATGTCTTCCTGTTCCTGTATTCTTGCAGTACCCGCCGAGATGATCACATCACATCATTACGTCTACAATCATCGGTTCCCTTAATCTATATTTTGGGACCGGTAACACCAGGCCTAAGAATCTACTCACAGGTGGAATTACTATATACCTCCTACCTGAAGTTCCATAGAATCCTTCTGTACGGTAATCAGCTTGGAACCTTTCCTTTCGCAGTCCACCCTGCCACTTTCCCAGGCCCCTCTGCTTTTAGAGATCCAGAGACACTTCTTTCCGAAGAGGTCCCAGCCTTTGGGGCAAAGACCTGGAAAAATAATGCATTAGTACGCAAGTCAAGCTCTGGAGTCGGGAATGGAATCTTATAGAAATCATTTTCTGCGGAAGTCTACAATTGGATGATAAAACTGAACAGCGCAAGGTCATCCACAAGGCGTTGTAAGCAGAAGCTTGGGGTCCAGTGAATGACCAAGGGGCCCACACCTCAGGCTCCTGCAATAAAACAGGAGGAAGAGCAACTGGCCAAAGCTGTGCACCTAACTGCTCCTTCAAGGGAGGATGGACTTGTAGACAGTTGGTGCCTGATGGGGACATGGCAGTACAGACAATGCAAAAGGGGCAGCTTCTCTGTTCCTGTTCCTGTTCCTGTCCTTATCAATGTCAATTAGAGATGAGCTCAGGCATCCCCCGAACACACCTCCAACTAAAACATCTAACTTCTGTTTTTTAGCACTCTAATGAGCTAAAGGGTCACTGGAGTGCAAAAATCTGGTGTTTGGAGTTCAGGTTTAATACGAGTTTGGAGAACGCCCAAGGTCAGTGGTCTCCAAATTGTGGCCCTGGGGCCCAGATGCAGAAAGGCTGTTCCAATGGGTTAAATTTTTCATGGGAAATGGGGTAACCCCACAATCATTTTCAATGAATGAAACAACCTCAGAAAGTGTGAGAACTGGAATGTGGAAATCTCCCAGAATCCCATGCTGCAGTTACTAGAATCCAGTGGCAGCTGGTGCTCAAAATTTTTGGGGGGGCGCAAACAAAAAAATAAAAGAAAAAAATTGCAGCCTCACTGTTCCCATCAAATGCAGCCACGGTGCCATGCCATCAAATGCAGCCACTGTGCCATGCCATCAAATGCAGCCACTGTGCCATGCCATCAAATGCAGCCACTGTGCCATGCCATCAAACGCAGCCACTGTGCCATCAATTATCACCACTGTGCCATGCCATTAAATGCAGTCACTATGCCATCAATTCGCACCACTGTGCCATGCCATCAAATGCAGTCACTATGCCATCAATTCGCACCACTGTGCCATCAATTATCACCACTGTGCCATCAATTGTCACTACTGTGCCATGCCAGCAAACACAGCCACTGTGCCATCAATTGTCACCACTGTGCCATCAATTGTCACCACTGTGCCATGCCATCAAATGCAGCCACTGTGCCCCTCAATTGTCGCCACTGTGCCAATTGTCGCCACTGTGCCCATTGTTGCCACTGTGCATGTCACTGTGCCCTTTAATTGTTGCCACTGTGCCCATTGTCGCCACTGTGCCCATTGTCGCAACTGTGCCCATTGATGCCACTGTGCCCATTGATGCCACTGTGCCCATTGTCGCCGCTGTGCCCATTGTCGCCACTGTGCCCTGTAAAATGCACTTACCTTCCACGTCCCTCGATGTCTTCTCCCGCAGAAGCAGCCAGAAAAGGTTTAAGGGCGTTGGAAGACTCTAGCTGTTCAGAATGAGGCAATTAAGGCCTCTATAAGTAATCCAGAGGATTACCACTGATTTGCTGCACCCTGAGGCTTTCTGAGTGAAGGAGAGCAGTAGCTGAAAGTCTTCTGAGGAGGTGAGGTGGTCATTGATTTTTCTGTGTGATAAAAATCAAACAGAGACCATTGTTTTTTTTTCTGCTGTATGACCAGCAGTGTCTGCCCAGCACTAGGCTGTGCCAGACTCCATAGATAGGTTCCTGTGTGGTGAAGGTAGACGCCCCAAGTGGCCAGGGTTTATTTTATGTTTGATTTTGTTTATGCTGTTTGGATGCTTGCACTTGTTTCCAGCAAGATGGAAGAATAAACCCAAATCTTTGTTTTCAACCGTCTTCGACTGCCTGTCTGTATAAATTCAGTGTGTAGTGAACCCATCCAGGGGGTCACACACCCCGCTACCGAGCTAACACCTTACACATGGTGGAGTTCCGCAGGCAGTATAAAATAAACCCTGGCCACTTTGGGCGTCTACCTTCCACACAGAAACCTATCTATGGAGTCTGGCACAGCCTAGTGCTGGGCAGACACTGCTGGTCATACAGCAGAAAAAAAAACAATGGTCTCTGTTTGATTTTTATCACACAGAAAAATCAATGACCACCTCACCTCCTCAGAAGACTTTCAGCTACTGCTCTCCTTCACTCAGAAAGCCTCGGGGTGCAGCAAATCAGTGGTAATCCTCTGGATTACTTATAGAGGCCTTAATTGCCTCATTCTGAACAGCTGGAGTCTTCCAACACCCTTAAACCTTTTCTGGCTGCTTCTGCAGCCGACGCCTAATAACAATTGGTGTATTGTTTAAACAAGGCAGAAATGTATCTCCCGTCTGTGACAACACCCACAGATTTACCTGACTTCCTGTCACAATACATTCATGCAATGCATGAATGTATGTTATCAGACTCAGTGGCGGGCAAGAGCCAGAGGGGGCGGTGCTCCAGCGCCCTCTATGGACAAACCGCCACGGCTAGAATCTGTATAAGATGCATTTGCTGTGCTTCTAGAAGTCATAGAATAAATGACCACAAGTCAAAGCAGTTTTCTTCTATTTATTGTTGTTTGTGAGGTGAATGAACTTGTTTAAATACCCAATTTGCCTCAATGTGAGCCTCCTATTATTACCTGCACAGCAGAACTTGAAGAGGAACACCTATGGCTAGGAGGAGGGCACACACAGACCGGAGAGAGCATAGTGCTGGCCTATTCAGTGTCCTGATACTTCTTTGTCCAGTCAGTATGTTGGACTATGTTCTGACCAAGCTGTACTGCTGCCTTTGGAGGTTATTGACCTAGCTGTGCAGCCTAATAGGAGCGTTCATCCATGGAGGGGTGCTAGTACAGAGGCTGTCTGCCACAGACACAGCCTCACCCACACCGACAACAATGGCTCCATCTAGGGATATCATTTTACTGTTTGTTGCTGAAGAACTTGAAACAGGAGAGGGGTTCAGGGTCAGGTCAGATACTCCAAAACAGAATTATCTATCAATAGAAGGACAATATTCCCTCTAAATCTGTATCACTGCAATCACACATGGAAGTTCCACGTCAGGTCTTACTCGCAGTGTCCCAGGAGCCGACCACCAACCAGGTTCCACCAGGACATCATCAATGAAGGAGATAAAAGGTCCTTCACCAGGACTTCAGACAGTGCTTTCCCACACAAATCCCTTAAGAGTCTTCCCAGAGAGTAACACAAATCCTCCTTAGCAATCTTCTCTAGGCCCTCTGTCCAGCTCCTGCTAAGGCCCAGATTGCAATCTCAGAAAAGCTGCCTCCAGGGGCAGTAGCCCCAAGAGAACTGAAACCCTCTCTAGAGAAGAAAGAACATTCTGACAAGGCCTTCCAAACATGTATCCCCTCCCCATCCACCTTTCTGGATACCCCCTACCAGGGATTGGCTAGGGCATGATCAGTATTTGAATCTCTCGGCCCTATGTTCTAGAAACCTTTTCCAGAAGCAGGTGTGATGAATCAAACTCCCAGCTTAGAAAACCCTGAATAGACAAAACCAATAGATCACTGCTCCATTTACTATAGTGAAGCCATTAACTAGATATAGCCTAGCAGCCTACCCAGAGGAGGATGCTACATGTATACCTATTGGTCAATAAAGTGTTATAACTACCGTATATACTCGAGTATAAGCCGAGTTTTTCAGCACATTTTTTTGTGCTAAAAATGCCCCCCTCAGCTTATACTCGAGTATGTGTCATCTGCATACCTGATGAGCCGTGTCATGCAGTCAGACGGCGGCCATCCAGTGTACAATAGCCACGCCGCCTCCTTGTCCTCGTCCATGATAGGGGAACACTCAGTTTCCCAGTAGTGAGTCAGTGTTCAGTGTTCCACCTATCACGAACGTCTTCTCGTCCTTGTCTCACTGAACACTGACTCACTGCTGGCTGCTGGGAAACTGAGTGTTCCGCCTATCACGGACGAGGAGGAGGCGCAGCTTTTGTACACTGGATGTCCGCCGTCTGACGCAATGCATGATGGGCTGATCAGGTATGGCACAGTGAGGCATGCAATGGACACAGTGTGGCATGCAATGGGCACAGTGAGGCTGCAATGGGCACAGTGAGGCATGCAATGGACACAGTGTGGCATGCAATGGGCACAGTGAAGCTGCAATGGGCACAGTGAGGCATGCAATGGGCACAGTGAGGCTGCAATGGGCACAGTGAGGAGTGCAATGGGCACTTTGAGGCATGCAATGGGCACAGTAAGGCATGCAATGGACACAGTGAGGCATGCAATGGGCACAGTGAGGCATGCAACGGGCACAGTGAGGCATGCAATGGGTACAGTGAGGCATGCAATGGGCACAGTGAGGCTGAAATGGGCACAGTGAGGCTGAAATGGGCACAGTGAGGCTGCAATGGGCACAGTGAGGCTGAAATGGGCACAGTGAGGTATGCAATAGGCACAATGAGGCTGAAAATGAGCACAGTGAGGCTGCAAATGGGCATTGTTGACCCTCTTTTCTGCTTACAGTAGCTGCTGCATTCTCACCCAAGGCTTATACTTGAGACAATACATTTTCCATTTTTTTTGTGGTAAAATTAGGTGCCTCGGCTTATATTCGGGTCGGCTTATATTCGAGTATATACGGTAAGTATTGCCTTTTAGCTTGTGAACGGGTCAGGGGGGGATTTGATTTTTAGAAAACAGAATAGGAATGATAACTAACACATAATACCTCTCCGCTCCGCTAAGCACTGGTCCAGTTTCGACTTTATATCATTCAGTGTCACTTCTGCTTTTTGTCTTTCGGTTGAAGACGTCTCTTTATCCTGAAGACACTGTAGCAGAGAGCCGTTGAGGTCCGCCTCGTTCTGTACTGCCGTCTCCAGCTCAGCCTTGGTGGCTGTCAGATTGCTCCTCATTGATGCCAGGAGCTCCTCTCGCCTCCCGACACTCTGAATGTGACTGCTGTTTAGGTCCAGCATGTTTTCTACCATATCCTTCAGCTCCAGGTGGACCATCTCCAGACTCTGCTGGGTCTTCTCCAGCTCCCGATGGGTGTCCTCCAGCTCACTCTCAGTGCCCACCAGCTTCTTTTTTACTGACTCCAGGAGCTCCTCTTCCCTCCTTAGGCTCCGAGTCAGACTGCTCAATGTGGCCTGGTGTTGGGTCAACGCCTGCTGGAGATCACCGGACACCTGAACATCTGCAACATGTGATGCAGAGAAGAAGAATAATATAAAAAATAATTATAAGAATAAAATCATAAGACAGAATAGCATACAGGATTCATCTGTCTTCAGGGGATCAGGAAAGATTTGTTTGTTTCTTTAACTTTAGCATATTGAACCATGCTTTATTGTTTTTTGGTTGTGTTTTGGAGGTTGAACAAGAAGGAATGTTTTCCCACACCATATAAATATTGCTGACATCACTCACATTTCACGGCCATGCCGATCACCACCATTGACAGGACAAGACACAGCGGCAGAGAGACCAGAGCAAGGTGCAGAGAATGCTTCTTGAACTCTAAGACACAAAAATGGGTGATTATTCTAAAGACTGTAACATGAGGGGGCCATATACAGAAACAGTTGAAGAAGTCACATATTTAAAAGTGATTAAAGTGGAGGTTCACCCATAGAGAACACTTTTTCCCCTTAGATGGATGCTCGTTTTGTCTAGGGGAATCGGCTAGTTGTTTTAAAATATGATCCGTACTTACCATTTACGAGATGCATCTTCTCCGCCGCTTCCGGGTATGGGCTGCGGGACTGGGCGTTCCTTCTTGATTGACAGTCTTCCGAGAGGCTTCCGACGGTCGCATCCATCGCGTCACGATTTTCCGAAAGAGGCCGAACATCGGTGCGCAGGCGCAGTATAGAGCCGCACCGACGTTCGGCTTCTTTCGGCTACGAGTGACGCGATGGATGCGACTGTCGGAAGCCTCTCGGAAGACTGTCAATCAAGAAGGAACGCCCGCTCCCGAAGACCCATACCCGGAAGCGACGGAGAAGATGCATCTCGAAAACGGGTAAGTACTGCTCATATTTTAAAACAACTAGCCGATTCCCCTAGACCAAACGAGCAGGAATCTAAGGGGAAAAGGTAAAAAAATAAATAAATGGGTGAACTCCCGCTTTAAGCTCTGCTCATGCTATCTTCCTGGTACAAGACATTTATGTTTCTGCATGGTACCGTGAAGTGCTCTCCAGTAGATAGAGTGAGAAGATACATTGTATTGGGTTATGAATATTTATTCTGCCTTTGCCAATCACTCAGAGGTTTCTGGTGGTGATGTAGGCTTTGAAAGAGGATACATATTTAGGAAGCTCTTCTTGGAAAGCCCTTGCCTATGAGGTTATCCCTGGAAAGAACATGAATGAGGAAGACCTTTGCCTCCCAGGTCCTCCCTAGAGAGGATATCAATGAGGAAGGTATTTGCCTCCCAGATCCCCCCTAGAGAGGACATAAATGAGGAAGGTCTTTTCCTCACAGATCCCCCCTAGAGAGGACATAAATGAGGAAGGTCTTTTCCTCACAGATCCCCCCTAGAGAGGACATAAATGAGGAAGGTCTTTTCCTCACAGATCCCCCCTAGAGAGGACATAAATGAGGAAGGTCTTTGCCTCACAGATCCCCCCTAGAGAGGACATAAATAGGGAGGGTCTTTGCCTCCCAGGTCCTCCCTGGAGAGGATATCAATGAGGAAGGTCGTTGTCTCCCAAGTCCTGCCTGAAAAGGGACATGAATGAGGAAGGTCTTTGCCTCTCAGGTCCTCCCTAGAGAGGATATCAATGAGGAAGGTCTTTGCCTCCCAGGTCCTACCTGGAGGGGACATCAATGAGGAAGATCTTTGCCTCCCAGATCCTTCTTGGAAAGAACATAAATGAGGAAGGTATTTGCCTCCTAGATCCCCCCTAGAGAGGACATAAATGAGGAAGGTCTTTGCCTCCCAGGTCCTCCCTGGAGAGGATATCAATGAGGAAGGTCTTTGCCTCCCAGGTCCTTCCTGGAGAGGATATCAATGAGGAAGGTCTTTGCCTCCCAGGTCCTTCCTGGAGAGGATATCAATGAGGAAGGTCTTTGCCTCCCAGGTCCTCCCTGGAGAGGATATCAATGAGGAAGGTATTTGCCTCCCAGGTCTTCCCTAAAGAGGACATGAATGAGGAAGGTCTTTGTCTCCCAAGTCCTGCCTGGAGCAGACATCAATAAGGAAGGTCTTTGCTTCCCAGATCCCCCCTAGAGATTACATAAATGAGGAAGGGCTTTGCCTCCCAGGTCCGCCCTGGAGAGGAAATTAATGAGGAAGGTTTTTGCCTCCCAGGTCTTCCCTAAAGAGGACATCAATGAGGAAGGTCTTTGTCTCCCAAGTCCTGCCTGGAGCAGACATCAATGAGGAAGGTCTTTGCTTCCCAGATCCCCCCTAGAGATTACATAAATGAGGAAGGGCTTTGCCTCCCAGGTCCGCCCTGGAGAGGAAATTAATGAGTAAGGTCTTTGCCTCCCAGGTCCTCCCTGGAGAGAACATCAATGAGGAAGGTCGTTGTCTCCCAAGTCCTGCCTGAAAAGGGAAATGAATGAGGAAGGTCTTTGCCTCCCAGGTTCTCCTTGGAGAGGATATCAATGAGGAAGCTCTTTGCCTCCCAATTGCTCCCTGGAGAGGATATCAATATGGAAGGTTTTTGCCTCCCAGGTCTTCCCTGAAGAGGACATGAATGAGGAAGGGTTTTGCCTCAAAGGCTATGACTGGAGATGATATGAGACCAGAGATCCTTCTCTCCAGATTGCTTCTTGAGAAGGGTGTAGCTCCAGAGAGATCCAGTATTTGTCTCCTAGGCCCTTAGCTTGAGGAAGCTGAAGAAGAGTTATGTTTGTATATTTGCACATCTGAGCTTAAGAGGGTCTGAAACATCCTAATCTGGTCCGTGGCCGAGGCCAAGGATTACCTAACAACATATCCCATGCTTTTAGTGTAGGGACACACCTTAGCCTTGGGTGGAGCTGGTGTATATCATCGTGGACCAGCTGCCCGAAACCTGAAAAGGCAGCCGGTGATCTGACAATATGGTTCCGGCTATCGAGATGGTTCCTGTAAGGACTGCGCAGGGGCAATCCTTGCCGACGGAAATCACCGAACCTCCAGGGCGACGTGGAATTTGAGGTAAGTGGCCAGTCGGCCACTTCGGAGATTTCTGTCGGCAAGGATTGTGCTTGCGCAGTCCTTACAGGAACCATCTCGATAGGGGAAACATACCGACAAGTCACCGGCTCGTGATCACTGAGGAAGGTCAAGGAGGCGGTGCGGGACCCGAGTTGTGAAACCTGAACAGTGGATCACTGCAGGACAATGTTGAAAACGCGGGACAGGTTAGTATGTGAATCAAAGACAAGCCATCATAACAGGTAAAGGGTGGTCAAAAAAAAGGGGAGGGAGTGAAGTTTCTCTTCAATGCTTTCAAATGTCAAACATCAGCAGCAGAGTTGGGGGGTTACATATACTATAGCAGCTGGGAGTGTGTGTAAATCTGAGAAGTTGACTCTCAGATGGAAGCAATCCTGTGGCTGAACAGCAGCCTGAACGGTTCCAAAAACTGTCGGTGGTGCCGGCCCCCCCAAACCCCCTCATATTTACTGGGCTCTGCTGTCCCATCTGCAGACTCAAGACCCCCCATGATGTCCCTGTGTAGAGAGGAGGGAGACCAGTGAATGTGTGTTTGCTAATATCTCCTATCTATTAATGTGTAGTATGTGACTTGCTGTTTTGGCTGTCACTCTCCCTGTCCTCAGAAGAAGCCAATGAAGCACAATCTGCACTACATTAACTTCAGTAGAGGGCAGGGGAGATATCAGGGGTCTATCAGATTATCTCATGTCTCATTAAAAGAACACGTTATAGCAAAATGCTATCACATAGGGGTCTTTAAGTAGAGAAAAAGGTTGCCCCCCTTAAAATCAAAACCAGACCCTTATCCAGGCATGCAGCCTGGCTGGCCAGGAAAGGGAGGCTAATGAGTAGGGATGAGCCTGATGTTCACGTCGAACGGGTGTTCGCCTGTTCGCCAAATAGCAAACAATTTGGGGTGTTCGTGGCAAATTCGAAAGCCGCGGAACACCCCTTAAAAGTCTATGGGAGAAATCAAAAGTGCTAATTTTAAAGGTTAATATGCAAGTTATTGTCATAAAAAGTGTTTGGGGACCTGGGTCCTGCCCCAGGGGACATGTATCAATGCAAAAAAAGTTTTAAAAACTGCATTTTTTTCGGGAGCAGCGATTTTAATAATGCTAAAAGTGAAACAATAAAAGTGAAATATTCCTTTAAATTTTGTACCTAGGGGGTGTCTATAGTATGCCTGTAAAGTAGTGCATGTTTCCCGTGTTTAGAAAAGTCTCTGCAGCAAAACATTTCTAAAGGAAAAAAGTCATTCAAAACCACTTGCGGCTATAATGAATTGTCGGGTCCCGGCAATGCAGATAAAAGTCATTGAAAAAAACGGCATGGGTCCCCCCCCAGTCCATTACCAGGCCCTTTGGGTCTGGTATAAATATTAAGGGGAACCCCAAACCAAATTTTAAAAATAAAATTGCGTGGGAGTCCCCCCAAATTCCATACCAGGCCCTTCAGGTCTGGTGTGGATTTTAAGGGGAACCTCGAGCCAAAATTATAAAAAAATGGTGTGCCGTTCCCCCCAAAAATCCATACCAGTTCCTTATCTGAGCACGCAACCTGGAAGACCACAGGAAAAAAGGGGGGACGAGAGAGTGCCCCCCTCCTGAACTGTACCAGGCCACATGCCCTCAACATGGGAAGGATGCTTTGGGGTCCAAAGCACCATATCCCCATGTTGATGGGGACAAGGACCTCATCCCCACAACCCTTGCCTGGTGGTTGTGGGGGTCTGTGGGCGGGGGGCTTATCGGAATCTGGAAGCACCCTTTAACAAAGGGGACCCCCAGATACTACCCCCCCTATGTGAATTGGTAATGGGGTACATTGTACCCCTACCACTTCACCAAAAAAAGTGTGTTGATTGCCAGGGGGGTGGAAAATGTATGAGAAACCTCCCTCAAAAAAATAAAAGTCCCACAATGTAAATTCAACATCAATCATGCCATTCATCAATATAGATCCATCATTCATGAGGAGCGATGCTCTGACAACCCACTGAAAGGAATAAATGTGCTATTATGACCCTCTACTGCTGCTAACCCTGTTACAAATGACAGTTCCCCAGCGCTGCTGCAATGTCAGCACAGAATTAGGACCCAATGTGGTCATGTCTTCATCTATTTCAGCACTGAATGTATAAAAACCTTGTTTAAAAGCTTGGAGTAGGACAAAACAATGACGTCACTTCTTCAGCCTCCCTCCTTTGAAAAATTGTGTAAAGTTTGGGGCGGCTTAAATTTTGGGCAAAATGTTCTTGTAAAAGAGAGATTGTCAGAATTCAGTGGAGTCTTACGCCAATTATGTGTAAGAATTGTCACCCAGCTTTTTCTAAGCCCCACTTTGCAAATGTTCGTACATGGCATGAGTTTCTCAAATGTATTGTTTGAGTATCTATCAGGATGGAGTACTTTGTTTAGTTAAAATGAGTAAAGTGAAGAAATCAGCCAGAGTAAGGCCAAGTATGACATATATTAAACATTTATATTGAGCTTTCTGTTTTATTTCTGATTAATTTATTCCACAATTGTACCTAAACTCCTCCCTCAGTGTTGTTGCTCCTCAGTTTACTGATATACATCATAAATGTACAACACCACGGCACAGCTCACCTGCCATCAGCCGACGGCCTCTCCCCTTAGTGGGCGCTGGTGAGCGTCTACTCCCTCTGGGTGGCTGCGGACCAGTGACATTCTCATACATGTCATCCCAGTGATTTGTGAGATCCTCTGGGGTGGAGCCTGAAATGAAACAAAATCAAATAAAGATATTGTCACGTCACCTGTGGCCAGGTGACAAGTGCACCCCGTTGGGGTCAGGGATGCACCTCAGGGTAGTGAACCCTATAGCCGACTGCCGCTATCAGAGAGGAAGCGTGAACCCAAGATCGCCCAGGGCGCGGAGTCTAAGACCCAGCTTTGTGTTCACCAGAGCCTCTAGTGGTGAGCATGGCCTTCGCCGCAGCTGGATCCAGGTCGCGACCGCAGGGATCCCCTAGGTCACGTTCCGCAGAGAGAGAGGGGAAGCAGAAAGCAGGACAAACGGAAGTGATGGGTAAGCCGAGGTCAGGGCAACAGGCAGACAGGGTAACCGAGGGACAGGCAAAAGGTCAAGGGCACAGGCAAACAGGAGAAGTCAGGGACGAGCCAAAAACGGTACACAGGGACGTAATCGTAGCATACTGCAGACAGGAACTTAGGCAAACAACACTGTTGAACAGCACTGCAGGCCTGTAGTGCAACAGTTAATATAGACTTCCTGGGATGGCCTGGGTGGGGCCATACAGGAAGTAGAGGAGATAAGAAGGTAACCAGAACAGGCCTCTTAATGGACAGATGGAAACAGGTAAGCTGCCAGACTATTGCATATCCATATCTGATAGGGTGTCATGTGCTGTAGATCCCTGGTGCTCAACCTGGGACCTGGAGGCTGCATGCTGCCAATTCCCACTTTCTGAGTGGACCTTGGGGCCCCTGCAGGTGGCAGTCTAGTTTCTGTGATAGCAGTGATTTCTAGCAGTCTTGTGTAGTGTGTCAACAGTCTCCTGAAGCACATTTCTAATCTCCACTGGTCAACAATTACTATAGTATGTCTACAGTTTTAGACCATTTCTTGCCTATAGTGTTTGACCATCATGTTGGCTTGTCTGCACTCTTTCGGCATCTTTTGTGGAAAGCACAAAGTCTTTGACCATCTCTAGTTTAATGTCTGCAGTCACCTGTGGCATGTATACGGTCTCTGGCTATCTCTAGTGGTATGTCTGCATAATATGCCCATAGTCCTTGACCATTTTCTGTTGTATGTCTTCAGTCTCTTACCATCTCATGTTGGCTTGTCTATGCTCTTCAGAGCATATTTTGTGGCAAGCACAACATTTTTGACCATCTCTAGTTTAATGTCTACAGTCTCTGGCCATATCCTGTGGCATGTGTGCAGTCTACGACCATCTCTAGTAGTATGTCTGCAGGCTCTGACCATCTCTAATAGGGATGAGCTTCGAGGTTCGACTCGAACATTGCCTGTTCGCCGAACAGCAAACAATTTGGGGTGTTCGCGGCAAATTCGAAAAGCCGCAGAACACCCTGAAAATGTCTATGGGAGAAATCTAAAGTGCTAATTTTAAAGGCTTGTATCAAGCCTGTAGTCTTTCACCATCTCCTGTAGTATGTCTTTGTGACGGGAGGGCCCATGGTACCCAGAATCCCTTGGAAAGGTTGGGAAACCCTTGTTTCAGCTCCCAATACACCTCCTTTGTCTAAGTGACCCTGTGTCCATTAGGGGCACAGGGTAACTGAGAAAATATGACTTGGATTATTTAAAATGGGACAGTAATATTTATCCACAATATCTCCTAGGATATATGTACCGTATATACTCGATTATAAGCCAAGCTTTTCAGCACATTTTTGTGTGTGCTGAAAATGCCCCCCTTGGCTTATACTTGAGTCACCTTTTTGTGCCTGATCTCCTGGACGTTGGGGACCCGGTACCATGTAGCCCCAATCTTCCTTTACAAGTGTGCAACGTTTTTTGTCCGGGAGACCTACGGCCAGGAAGCAACGATTTTTCAAAGTCGGGCACCCCTTCCATAGACTCCCATGTTAAACGGTAATTTCTCCAGTAAGTTTGGGGACCTGGTACTGGCCGGTTGAAGGTTCTCTGGACCTGGGTCTTGGCATACACGTAGCCCCATTTCTGCTCTACAAATGTGCAAAGTTTGTTGTCTGGAGGACTTACGGCTGGGGAGCACCAATTTTTCAAATCTGGACACCCCTTCCATAGACTTCCATGTTAAACGTCAGTCTAGTCATGGACACAGTGAGGCATGGGCACAGTGAGGCATAGGCACAGTGAGGCATAGGCACAGTGAGGCATGGACACAGTGAGGCATTGGCACAGTGAGGCATTGGCACAGTGAGGCATGGACACAGTGAGGCATGGACACAGTGAGGCATGCACATGGACACAGTGAGGCAAAGTGAGGCATGCAGATGGACAGTACACAAGTAAAATGCGCAAAAGCCCAAAAAAACACTGATATCTCTTTAGTATAAAATGAAATAATTAATGTACAGGAGAATGTACAATCAGTAGGGGAAGAGTCCAAGCTCTAGGGATGTATACATAAAGAATCCAGGGGTCATGGGGGAATGGTGTTGCAAAAGTCACATATACATTCTCAGCCCTGAGAAAAAAAGGCAAGGGAAGAGGCGCCTCTGAGTGTAGACATTTTAAAACAATTTAATGAACAAGTTTAGTACAGGCAACTCACATTTAGCGAGGTAAAAGTAGGCATTCCATAGATGCAAAAGGGTCCTCAGATCGGTCTTACTGTTCCTTCTCCTGTCAACTCATCATGCACCGCTGATGGATGGTGGAAAGCCGGCGGCGGTGGGGGAGTTTCAGAGCGAGGCCTGGAGTGTTGTTTGTCTGGGCAGGCGAGGTGCAGTGACGTCACTGGCAAGTGACGCGTTTCGTGAGCTGGTGTACTGCGTGTGACGTGGCAGCCGCGCTCCTTCGTCAAACTGATCTAGCTCCCCCACCGCCGCCGACTTTCCACCATCCATTAGTGGTGCATGATGACTTCTAGCAGTACAGCGCCCCAGCAGGAGAAGGAAAAGTTAGGCCCCGTACACACGGTCGGTTTGGTCCGATGAGAATTAACCGAAGTTCAGTTTCATCGGACCAAACCCACCGTGTGTATAGGCTATTGGTCTGGTTTCCTTCGGTCCAAAATTTCTAAACATGCTTCAAAACCGAACCGATGGACCGCTGCCCCATCGGACCAAACCGATGGTTAGTACAGAAAAGCATTGGTTCAAAACCCGCGCATGCTCAGAATCAAGTCGACGCATGCTTGGAAGCATTGAACTTCATTTTATTCAGCACGTCGTGTGTTTGACGTCACCGCGTTCTGACCCGATCGGATTTTGGACTGATGGTGTGTACACATATCAAGCCGTACGGCCACTTCAGAGGTGAACGGTCCGACGGGCCAGTCTCATCGGTTTGGTCCGACCGTGTGTACGGGGCCTAAGACCGATCTGAGGACCCTTTTCCATCTATGGTACTCATACTATGCCTACTTTTACCTCGCTAAATGTGAGTTGCCTGTACTAAACTTGTTCATTAAATTGTTTTAAAACGTCTACACTCAGAGGCGCCTTTTCCCTTGCCTTTATTTCATGCAGATGGACACCCTAGGCTTATACTCGAGTCAATACGTTTTCCCATTTTTTTGTGGTAAAATTAGGTGCCTCGGTTTATAATCGGGTCGGCTTATACTCTAGTATATACGGTAAAGACTATTCTTGGTTTGTTTGATTCTGAACTCAACATGTTAGTTGAAAGAGACGATCACATTCGCCTCTGTACAATGCAGGAGACGGGCCGACTCCTACTGGAGCTTCTGCTATTGGGAGAAGGTGTCCTGTGTTTATACTTATGATAATGTATAATCTACTGTGTGAAGCTCGGTGACAACAAGTGTGACCTGTAGTGAAATATCGATTAATCACAACAATGGCCAGTAGGGCACGGAGTCACCTCATCTGGTTAAAGGATTAGTAATTGGCTCTTGTTAATTCGATTTTGGGTTACAGTTTGTATTGTCATCCTGGTGTATATATTTGTGTGAGATCTCAAAGAAAGAAGGCTATTCCTGATGTACTCCAAGACTGGTGTTGCCTGGTTCTTGTGGGTTACTATAGCCAGATCCATTGGTCTCCTGTTCCAGGACTTAGGAAGCAATATACTGGCTGAAGCACTCAAGCGGAGTGTGGGACGTTCCGTCACAGTCTTTAAAGCGGAGGTTCACCTGTACCTAGATGGATGCTTGTTTTGTCTAGGGGAATCAACTAGTTGTTTTAAAATATGAGCTGTACTTACCGTTTACGAGATGCATCTTCTCCGGGTATGGGCTGCGGGACTGGGCGTTCCGATTTTGATTGACAGTCTTCCGAGAGGCTTCCGACGGTCGCATCCATCGCGTCACGATTTTCCGAAAGAAGCCGAACGTCGGTGCGCAGGCGCAGTATAGAGCCGCACCGACGTTCGGCTTCTTTCGGCTACTAGTGACGCGATGGATGCGACCGTCGGAAGCCTCTCGGAAGACTGTCAATCAAGAAGGAACGCCCGCTCCCGAAGACCCATACCCGGAAGCGACGGAGAAGATGCATCTCGAAAACGGTGAGTACAGCTCATATTTTAAAACAACTAGCCGATTCCCCTAGACAAAACGAGCATCCATCTAGCATCCATCTAAGGGGAAAAATTGTTTTATGGGTGAACTCCCGCTTTAACTATCTTCTGTTGCATGCCTGATGTCTTTGACCATCTTCTGTAGTATTACATTCACTGTCATGGGCCACACATGAGGCCCCCTATATCAACAAAGTTGACCACCCCCCTGCTATAGGTGACCCTGTATGAATGTGTGAATGGAACAGGTTATATTCTAGGATCAAATTGCAAACCTTATGAACTGTGACTCCTCTAATTACTGGAGCTCACTGGACAGCCGAGACCACTGGTGAGACTTCAACTACAGTCCCCATGCTGTATACGTTTTGGAAAAGTCGTTCTCACCTTGGCTCAGCCAGACTCACTGTCATCTCCAATGAATCACCCCAGAGCATCTATCTGAATTTATACTTACCCATTGAGTGTGCCAGGAATACAATGCATCTGACATCCCATTTATGGCAAGAGCACACACCTATGAGGAGATCAGCCAATCAGAGAACAGATTCACCAGCAAAATCACTAGCGGGTGTACAGAGGAACAATGTTACCCGTGGGCGGTGTGCAGGGCCACTAATTCCCTACAATGACCCTGATGCAATTACACTATGGTAATGTATAATTGTGCTGTCTATGGCATGGTATCATCACATGGCACCAATGGCGGTGCATCTATAAAGGGAGTACAAGCACCGCCCCCTCTCTTCTGCCAACTCTCTCTCACCAATAGATAGGAAAGCGTTGCAATGTATGAATCTAACACTGAACTGCCTCTCAGCCAATCAGGTGCTTGGGTCTGTTACCTGTCACCTGATTGGCTGAATTGGACACCGCCTATCAGGTGTCCAATCATAGCAGAGGACGGGAGAAGACATCGTGGAGCGTGGAGGACCGTGACCCGCTTCCCCACTGGAACAGGTAAGTGCGGGGATGTACACTTGCAGCATTTGATGGGCACAGTAGCGGCAATTGATGGGCACACTGGAATAAATTGATGGGCACACTGGAATAAATTGATGGGCTCAGTAGCGGCAATTGATGGGCACACTGGCAGCAATTGATAGGCACAGTTTCAGCAATTGATGGGCACAGTAGCAGCAATGGATGAGCACACTGGCATAAATTGATGGGCATAGTGTCAGCAATTGATGGGCATAGTGTCAGCAATTGATGGGTACAGTAGCTGCGTTTGATGGCACAGTGGCGGTAATTTATGGGCACAGTGGCGGTAATTTATGGGCACAGTGGCTGAATTTGATGGCACAGTGGTGGTAATTGATTCCACAGTGGCTGTGTTTGATGGGCACAGTGGCTGCAATTGACGTTTTTTTCGCACGCCCCCAAAAATTTTGAGCTGCAGCCACCACTGCATGGCACCAGAGCCATTCGAAATAGTGAGGCCCCTTATAGTTTATTTAAGGTTACTGATAGGGCCACAAAATGCTAAAATACCTAGGGGAAGTTACTCTATCCAACAGCCAAGCTCTCCCTATGTGCTCTGCTTCCCCGTATACAGTACATGATCCCCGGGTCTGTCCAGACAAAGATTCACTTCCCCTTTTTTCTGTAAATATTTTCTTCCCCGTTCTGTATATCTGACTCTGAGCATTGCAATAAATGCATGCACCATCAGTGATCAGCGTAACACCTACAGCTCTATAGATCTGATCTTATTGGGTGACTTAAAGGGTTGGTTCACCTTTAAGCACTTTTTCCAAAAATCTCAGTTATGCTTTCCATTCTGCCCCCCCCCCCCCCCCCCCTCCCACACACACACACAAATTGTGAAGCTCTGTTTTTATAAAACTGCCTATTTCTGATTGCATACCTCTATGTCCTGCGCAGCCTGTCCTCACAATCTTCTAGGCGGTCAACCTGCTTAGTGATGGTGAACCTTGGCACACCAGATGTTGTGGAACTACATTTCCCATGATGCTCAACTACACTGCAGAGAGAATTAGTGTCATGAAAAATGTAGTTCCAAAACATCTGGGGTGCCAAGGTACACCATCACTGCTCTAGGTGGTCAGCCTCCCTTCGCCCTCTGGGTGGTCAACCTCCCTTCATCCTTTGGGTGGTAAGCTTTCTTGTGTCCTCTGGGTGGTCAACCTCCCTCTGTCCTCTGGTTGGTCAACCTCCCTCTGTCCTCTGGGTGGTCAACCTCCCTCTGTCCTCTGGGTGGTCAACCTCCCTCTGTCCTCTGGGTGGTCAACCTCCCTCTGTCCTCTGGGTGGTCAACCTCCCTCTGTCCTCTGGATAAACATCTCTCCGTCCCCTGGATGATCAATAGCCCTCTAGTCTCTGGTTAAACCTCCCACCATCCTCTGGGTGGTCAACCTCTCTGCATCCTATGGGTGGTCCACCTCCCTCTGTCCTCTGGGTAACTCTCCATCTGTTCTCTAGGTTTTCCTTTGTCCTTTGGGTGGTCAACCTCTCCCCACTCTCTGGGTGGTCAACCTTCCTGTATCCTCTGGGTGGTCAAACTCCCTCTGTCCTTTGAGTGATTAACCTCACTCCACCCTCAGGGTCGTCAACCTCCCTCCAACCTCTGGGTGGTCAACCTCCCTCCATCCTCTGGATGGTCAACCTCACTCTGTCCTCTGGGTAAACCTCCTTCCATCCTTTGGATGGTCAACCTCTCTCTGTCCTCTGGGTGGTCAACCTCCCTCCATCCTCTGGATGGTCAACCTCACTCTGTCCTCTGGGTAAACCTCCTTCCATCCTTTGGATGGTCAACCTCTCTCTGTCCTCTGGGTGGTCAACCCCCCTCCATCCTCTGGGTGGTCAACCTCCCTCTGTCCTCTGGGTAAACCTTTTTCCATCCTTTGTGTGGTCAACCTCCCTATGTCCTCTGGGTGGTCATCCTCTCTCTGTCCTCTGGGTAAACCTCCCTTCATCCTCTGGGTGGTCAATCTTCCTCTGTCATTTGGTAAAACCTCCCTCCATCTTCTGGGTGGTCAACTTCCATTTGTCTTCTGGGTGGTCAACCTCCCTCCGTCCTGGGGGAGCACAACCTCTCTCTGACCCCTGGGTGGTCCACCCCCTTCAGTTCTCTGGGTGTTCAACCTCTCTCCATTCTCTGGGTGGTCACCCACCCTCCTTTATAAGTCCAACACCAATGGATTCTCTCAGCTCAGAGAAAGTGCATTGTAGGATGCATTGTGCATTAGCAAAGTCTGAATGAGACAGAGGCCAGGAGAGGCCACTGGGGGCGCACTTCTAACATTCCCCTGTCCTGCTCTTTGGCTAGGATGTAGGAGGAGTCCTTCACCTAGAGCAGCCTTTCTGAACCAAGGTTCCTCCTTGCTAGGGGTTTCTTGAGGAGACAACATTGGCTGAATAGTCTCTTGCCTACACTTACCACCAATGTAAGGACTCGGGGGTAGATTCAGATAGATCAGCGGATCTTTAGATCTGCGTAATCTATCTGATTTACGATCCGCCGGCGCAATTTTGAGAGGCTAGTGCAGTATTCAGAAAGCACTTACCTCGAAACTTGCGCCGGCGGATCGTAAATCCCCCTGCGGAATTCAAATTCCGCGGCTAGGGGGAGTGTAGTATTTAAATCAGGCGCGTCCCCGCGCCTATTTAAATGCGCATGCGCCGTCCGCAAGTTTTCCCGGCGTGCATTGCTCCCAATGACGTCGCTAGGACGTCATTGGTTTCGGCGTGAGCGTAACTTGCGTCCGGCCGTAAACGACGTAAAAATTCAAAACTCGGCGCGGGAACGACGGCCATACTTAACATTGGATACGCCGCATATAGCAGGGGTAACTATCCGCCGGAAAAAGCCGAACGCAAACGACGTAAAAAAAAAGCGACGGGCGGGCGTTTGTTTCTGAATCGGTGGATCTCCTCATTTGCATATTCGTCGCGTATACAAATGGAAGCGCCCACCTAGCGGCCGGCGGGAGATTGCAGCCTAAGATCCGACGGTGTAAGTCACTTACACCTGTCGGATCTAAGGGAGATCTATGCGGAACTGATTCTTATGAATCAGCCGCATAGATCCGACCGTCGGATCTCAGAGATACGACGGCGTATCAGGAGATCCGCCGTCGTATCTCTATCTGAATCTCCCCTTCGGAGTCACCACAATGTTCAATCGCTGAAGTTCATTTTCTTATATAGGGCAAGGGAAGAGAGAAAAGATTATCCCACTCATTATTTCTACTTTGTTACATTATTGTGAAATTCTAATGACAGTTCCTCCAGCACATTATCAGGCTATAAACACAGAGGAGGATCACTCCATAATAAAATAATAACATTTCATAAATATAATTACCGCCATGTTGGGTTTCCCTCAGCGCGATGCCACTGAATCTCAGTTCGGCGTAGGTGACGGCGTCGGTCATGTTGGTCCCATTTATGAGAACGGTGAGAACTGATTTACGATTTTATGTGCCAGAAGAGGAAGGAACTCAGATCTGTTACGATCAGAGGAATCGCGCTCCGATGGGTTTTATCTAATAATAATAATAATAGGCTTTTCAAAATACTGCCCAGCAGAACCGACACACCGGCGGAAAGATATTATTTTAACTGTAATAGTTTATTTTTAGCATTTAAAGTTGAGCCCCGGGCAGATGTAAGAGACAGAAAGCAATGCAGCTCTGTATTCATTATCACGTCATTAAGGTCCCATTTAGATACATACAGAAGGGCCCGGATTCACATAGCACTTACGCCGACCTATCTCGAGATACGCCGCGTAAGTGTAAATATGCGCTGTCGTATCTGTGCGTCGTGCCCACAAACTGAGATACGCCTAAAAATAGGCTTCATATGACCGACGTAACTTGCCTACGCCAGCGTATCGTGGGCGCATATTTACACTGGGCGCATTTGCCGCTCCCATGGATTTTCTATGCACAAATGAGGGAGATACGCCGATTCACGAACGTACTTGCGCCCGGCGCATAATATACACGGTTTGCGTAAGTCGTACGTCCGGCGTAAAGTTATTCCCCATATATGAGGCGCCACCCATGCAAAGGTATGGACCAGGGAACTCAAGCCGTCGTATTTTACGTTGTTTACGTTGTACGTGAATAGGGCTGGGCGTAGGTTACGTTCACGTCGTAGGTGATTCTGAGCATGCGCACTGGGATGCGCCCACGGGACGGTGCATGCGCCGTTCGTTATTCATATCTATCTGGCGCTCGGCCCATCATTTGCATGGGGTCACGCCTCATTAGCATGGCTCACACCCACTTCCACTTACGACGACTTATGCCGCGTACACACGGTCGTTTTTCGGCATGAAAAAAATGAAATTTTTCCATCATGGAAAAAAACAAAGTTTTTCCAACTTCATCATTAAAAACGACGCTGCCCACAAACCATCGTTTTGGAAAAATTATGAACAAAGCGCGGTGACGTACAACACATATGACGGCACTCTAAAGGGGAAGTTCTATTCGCCTTTGGGCTGCTTTTAGCTGATTCCTTGTTCGAAAAAGACGATTTGCGCTTTTTTGTCTGTTACAGGGTGATGAATGTGCTTACTCCATTACGAACGGTAGTTTTACCTTTCATTTTTTACATCACGAAAAACGAAATTTTGAAAAACGACATTAAAAAATGCAGCATGTTTTTCAGAAGCCGAAAAACGATGTGAAGCCCACACACCATCATTTTAAATTACATTTTAAAAAATGTCGTTTTTTTTTCATGCCGAAAAACGACCGTGTGTACGCGGCATTACGCCTAAGAAACCCAGCGCACATTTGGCAGCACTGGCTTACTGAATTCCATGCTTGCCTCTCTGCGCTGCGTCGGCGTAGCGTAAAGAAGATACGCTACGGCGGCATAAATATGCACCAATGTATGTGAATCTGGCCATATGTGTTTGGAGGTGAGTATTAGGTAGGTGCCCAGCTTCATGACTAGACATGTGCGGCTCGTTTCATTCTGAATAAATATTTGGATGCATTTTTCGCTATTCGGAGATTTGGATAAATCTGAATCCCCAAATTACAGTATAAACGAAAAATTACCGAATGCTCCAAATAACTAAACAAAATTTGTCCGAATTTCCCAAAATTCCAATTGAAATTTGAATCAAATCTAATTCGAACTGTAAACATGTTTCTGAAATCAAAGCCTGTGTGTGTTATTAAAGTACTATTTGGAAATAATGCTGTTTAAGTTAAGGCAAAGGTTATTTAACCACTTAAGCCCCGGACCATATTGCTGGTCAAAGACCAGGCCAGTTTTTGCGATTCGGCACTGCGTCGCTTCAACTGACAATTGCGCGGTCGTGCGACGTGGCTCCCAAACAAAATTGCCGTCCTTTTTTTCCCCACAAATAGAGCTTTCTTTTGGTGGTATTTGATCACCTCTGCGGTTTTTATTTTTTGCGCTATAAACAAAAAAATAGCGACAATTTTGAAAAAAAAAATCTTTTTTACTTGTTGCTATAATAAATATCCCCAATTAAAAAAAATAATAATAATCTCCTAAATCTAGGCCGATACGTATTCTACATATTTTTGGTAAAAAAAAAAAATCGCAATAAGCGACTGGTTTGCGCAAAAGTTATAGCGCCTACAAAATAGGGGACAGAATTATTATTTTTTATAAAAAATTTTTTACTAGAAATGGCGGTGATCTGGGATTTTTATTGGGACTGCCACGTTATGGCGGACACATCGGACACATTTGACACATTTTTGGCACCATTCACATTTATACAGCGATCAGTGCTATAAATATGCACTAATTACTGTATAAATGTGACTGGCAGGGAAGGGGTTAACACTAGGGGGTGAGGGAGGGGTTAAATGTGTACCCTGAATAGTGTTTCTAACTGTGGGGGGAGGGGGGTGACTGGGGGAGGTGACCGATCTGTGTCCCTATGTACAAGGGAGACAGATCGGTCTCCCCTCCCTGACAGGACGTGGATCTGTGTGTTTACACCCCATCATTACACACACAGAGCTCCATGTCCTTGTCTCTGTAACCGCCGATCGCGGGAGCCTGGCACACGCATCGGCATCTCAGTGATGCGGCGGGCACGTGCGCCCCCCAGTGACCCGAAAGGAGCGGAGGCCATAAAAAGACGGCGACTCAAAGATTTAGAACCACCCTGCGGCCATGTATAGTCGAACGGCCGTCAAGAAGTGGTTAAAGTACCATTTGGAAGTAATGCTGTTTTAGTTAAGCCAAAGGCTATTTAACCACTTGAGCCCTGGACCATAATGCTGGTTAAAGACCAGGCCACTTTTTGCGATTCGGCACTGCGTCGCTTTAACTGACAATTGCGCGGTCGTGCGACATGGCTCCCAAACAAAATTGGCGTCCTTTTTTCCCCACAAATAGAGCTTTCTTTTGGTGGCATTTGATCACCTCTGCGGTTTTTATTTTTTGCGCTATAAACAAAAATAGAGCGACAATTTTGAAAACAATTCAATATTTTTTCCTTTTTGCTATAATAAATATCTCCCAAAAATATATAAAAAAAAAACTATTTTTTCCCTCAGTTTAGGCCGATACGTTTTCTTCTACATATTTTTAATTAAAAATAAATCGCAATAAGCGTTTATCGGTTGGTTTGCACAAAAGTTATAGCGTTTACAAAATAGGGGATAGTTTTATGGCATTTTTATTAATATTTATTTTTTTACTACTAATGGCGGCGATCAGCGATTTTTATCGGTACTGTGACATTATGGCGGACACTTCGGACAATTTTGACACATTTTTGGGATCATTGCCATTTTTATAGCGATCAGTTCTATAAAAATGCATTGATTACTATAAAAATGCCACTGGCAGGGAAGGGGTTAACACTAGGGGGCGGGGAAGGGGTTAAGTATGTTCCCTGGGTGTGTTCTAACTGTAGGGGGGGTGGACTGACTTGGGGAAATGACCGATCGATGTTCATACATTGTTTACACACACAGCTCCCGGTTCTCGCTCTGTAACAAGCGATCGCGGGTGCCCGGTGGTGATCGCGCGCATCGGCCTATAGGCTGCTCGCCGAGATGACGTATAGCAGAGCGGACCTGCCGCCATATAACTGCACGGGCTGGTCAGCAAGCAGTTAAAGGCCCAGATTCTCAAAGGACTTACGACGGCGCAGCGCCATGTACGCCGTCGTAAGTCCTAATCTGGCCCGTCGTATCTATGCGACTGATTCTTAGAATCAGTTACGCATTGATATCCATTAGATCCGACAGGCGTAAGTCTCTTACGCCGTCGGAACGTAACTGCAATTTTGTTTTTGCCCGCTAGGTGGCGCTTCCGTAGATTTCCGCGTTGAGTATGCAAATTAGCTAGATACGTGAATTCCAAAACGTACGCACGGCCGACGCAGTGAAGTTACAACGTTTATGTTAGGCTTGTCCCGGCGTAAAGTTGCCCCTGGATATATGAGGCACAGCCAATGTTAAAGCGGTGGTTCACCCTCAGTGACACGATTTTTCCATCGAGACAGGCATTGTAGCGCGAGCTACAGTATGCCTGTCCCGATTTTTTTACCCCCGTACTCACAGTGTAATCGTACATTATAGATTTCGGCTCCCGCGGGGAATGGGCGTGCCTATGGAGAGGGAGGATGATTGACGGCCGGCTCTGGCACGTCACTCTCCCCGAAGACAGCCGGAGTAGGTCTCGGCTCTTCACGGCGCCTGCGCACAGGCTATGCGCAGGCGCCGTGAAGAGCCAAGCCTATTTCGGCTATTTCCGGAGAAGCGTGACGCGCCAGAGCCGGCCGTCAATCATCCTCCGTCTCCATAGGCACGCCCATTCCCCGAGGGGAGTCGGTATCTTCGATGTACGAGTACACGGTGAGTACGGGGAAAAAAAAATCGGGACAGGCATACTGTAGCTCGCGCTACAATGCCTGATTTTATGGTAGAAGAAAAAAAAAATTATTTTTTTGGGTTTATAGGGTGAACCCCCGCTTTATGTATGACCGTCGTTCCCATGTCGAAATTTAAAAATTTACGTCGTTTGCGTAAGTCGTCCGTGAATGGGGCTGGACGCCATTTACGTTCACGTCGAAACCAATGACGTCCTTGCGACGTCATTTAGAGCAATGCACCCTGGGATATTCTTCGGACGGCGCATGCGCAGTACGTTCGGCGCGGGAACGCGCTTAATTTAAATGCTCCACGCCCCCTACCCGGCTAATTTGAATTAGGCGGGCTTGCGCTGGGTGATTTACACTACGCCGCCGCAAATTTACAGGCAAGTTCTTTGGCCCAGATTCAGCATAGCTTGCGCTTTATTTGCGCGGGCACAGGGCAACGATTTTGCCCTGCGCCCACGCAAATATTTTGCGCTGCCCTCGATTCACGGAGCAGTAGCTCCGTGAACTGCGAGGGCGCGCCGACAAATTTCCCCCACGTAAGCGCGCGCAAGTTAAATGATCCCGCCGGGAATCATTTAAATTAGGCGCGCTCCCGCGCCGAGCGTACAGCGCATGCTCCGTCGGGAAACTTTCCCGACGTGCATTGCGGCAAATGACGTCGCAAGGACGTTATTTGCTTTAAAGTGAATGGCGTCCAGCGCCATTCACGAAGCACTTACGCAAACGACGTAACATTTGAACGTCGCGACGCGGGAGCGGCGGTATACTTTAGCACAGGCTGCCCCTGCAATTAGAAAGGGCAGCCTTGCGCTAAAGTAGCCGTACGGAAACTCCGTACCTGGCTTGCGTGGGGCCCGCGCAAGTTTGTGAATCAGTTGGTAGTATACAATTTGCATACTACACGCTGATCACAATGGGAGCGCCCCCTAGCGGCCCCCGCAAGAATGCAGCCTTAAAATCTGCGTGGCATAAGAGCCTTATGCCGCGCAGATTTTAGGCTGCAGTCGGTGTAACGAGGTTCCTGAATCAGGAGCATTCGTTACACCGGAGCAAGTCAGCAATTGCGCCGTGTAACTCATGGTTACACGGGCGCAATTGCTTCTTGAATCTGGGCCTTTGAGAATAAAGCCCTTGCCTGTAAAACTTGCGGCGGCGTAACGTAAATCAGATACGTTACGCCCGCCCAGTTTAACTCGATTCTACGAGAATCTGGGCCCATAAGCCTTCAATTCACAGATTCGACCTTTAATTCATTCGGATTTTCAAACGCCCTTTTTTTAACGAAACAAAATAAATAAAAACGAATTTCGGGAGTAACTAAATCATTTTATTTTTTTTTGACGAAAACGAAATTCCGAAAAACAAAATATTTCAGTGCGCGAATGTCTAATAATTTGTGTCACATAAATAGAGTTTCCTTTTTTATTGGTATTTGAGCACCACTGGGTTTTACATTTTTTTTGCTATATAATTGAGAAATTAGCGAATTGATATTTTCTACTTTCTACTAGGGATGCGCCGATACCATCTTTTTTTTTTATTTTTACAACGAGCACCGATACTTTTTTTTTTTAGTATTCGGCGATACCAATTAGCGATACCTACCGCAACGTTTTTGTTTCTACTTCAGCTGTCAGAAATAGTACAAAAAGCGTTGATTTACAAATGAAATATATTTATTTTGAAATAAAATGTGAAACATGTAAATATATGTCAAAGATGTAAAAATATTGGGGGGCGTGGCCGGATGTGATCGCGGCAAGACCTGTCTTCTCAGAGCTCCGGCTTTCCTCCGGTAATTTATCCTGATTGTGGCGGCTAGATCGACCGGTCAGCATCGTGGTGGCGGCGTTTGGCTAGGGGAACTACCAAGGAACAAGCTGATGCCCTCATCGTCCTCTAAAAAGCAGGGGAAGCGGAGTTCACAGCCTCCGATGGAGCAGCGGCAGCTCCGCTCGCAAGGCAGCATGGCGACTAGCTCCGCCCACGCCATCTTGTCTCCCAGCTCCACTGTAACGCGCGCCAAATTTGTCCCCGTTCAGATGGCGACGCAGCAAGGCGCTCCTCCGGGGATCCCTATAGCCTCCTCTCCCCTACCTCAGGAGATTGAGGTGGACACGGCAGCCATAACTGGGCCAATCCTGGAGGCCATAGCGGCTTCAAAGACTGAGCTGATGGGCCGCATAGATAGCCTTGCGACGGAATGTAACCTCATCCGTCACGACCTAGAGAAGATCAGAGGCAGGCTGACTACGGCTGAGGACCGCATTTCGGGGGTTGAGGATGTCTCCCATGCCCATGATTCACAACTTGCAGAGCTGCAGGATATGGTCAGATCCCTACAACACAGGGCAGACGACGCCGAGGACCGTCAACGCAGGAATAATGTAAGAGTGGTGGGGTTACCGGAGGGGGCCGAGGGAAGAGACACTGCCACTTTTGCGGAGCGGTTCTTTGTGGAGCTCCTAGGACTAAATGATCGTCCCCCAACCTATGTTGTGGAGAGGGCACATAGGGTGCCCACTGCTGCCAGGCCTCCGGGAGCCCCTCCGCGTCCGTTTCTGGTCCGGTTCCTTAACTACAGGGACAGGGACATGCTATTGGCGGAGGCGCGACACCAAAAGGAGCTGAAATTTGACAACGCCCGCATAATGCTGTTCCCTGATTTCTCGGCGGAGACGCAGAAGAGGCGTCGCTCCTTCACGGATGTGAAACGGAGGCTCAGAGATAAAGATTTAAAGTACAGCATGCTCTACCCTAGTCGTCTTCGGGTACAGTACAAGGGATCGGTGAAGTTCTTTGAACGTCCGCAGGACGCCGGTGAATGGCTGGACCGGATGCCGTGAGGACCTTCTTACATGAGGCTGCCAATATCGCCTGGATCTGCTGGTTCCTCGTCTGGTTTGTGCACCGTTTATATTTTTTCTATTTTTTCTTTTTTCATTTTTTGTTACCCTCTTATGGTTATCTGGTGCTGCTGCCACAAGGCTCCGCTGACTGTCCCCATTGGGGGTTGTTCTCCCAGTTTTTCCAGTGGGACACACTAACATGTCAGTTAATAAGACTGGGTCCCTATGGGGCTGTAGCACAAGCTACATGATAAAAAAAACCTCGCACTCCATTCTGCAAGGTGCTGTAATTGCAGTGACCAATCTCCTGTTTCAAGGTCGGTCGGTTGCAAATTCCTTTTTTTTATTTAGCCAATGGAGCTCTGGTGACAGACGTGGATTTTATTTATCTTTAAATGCCGAACTATAATCACGGAAGGTGGAACTCTTCCAGGTTTGTCTGTTACAGGGTTCAAGCTGCATACCGGACTGTTTTTTTCTTTTTTTGTTTGTTAGTTGGGGGTTCTGGTATAACAGCAGGGGGGGGAGGGATGTTTGACCAACACCACGGGGACTACTCTCACAATGCACCTTGGAATTTAGATGCTTTTATGATCTCATGTAGGATATTTCTGCTTGCCTACCTTTGCAGGACTGCCTCGCTACTGAGCTTCTTCTATTTTGTTCCAAATGCTGGTCATGGATAGTCGTGTTAAGATTTTGTCCTGGAATGTCAGGGGTTTAACCCTTTCATGCCTATGCCTATGTATGACATTTGGTGTTTACAAGTTAAAATCCATATTTTTGGCTAGAAAATTACTTAGAACCCCCAAACATTATATATATATTTTTAGCAGAGAATCTAGAGAATAAAATGGCGATTGTTGCAATATTTTATGTCATACGGTATTTGTGCGGCGGTGTTTTAAACACAACTTTTTGGGAAAAATTTACTTTCATGAATTTTAAAAAAATGAAAAAGTAAAATTAGCCCAATTTTTTGGCATAATGTGAAAGATGATGTTATGCCGAGTAAATAGATACCAAGCATGACACGCTTTATAATTGCACGCACTCGTGGAATGGCGACAAACTACGGTAACTAAAAATCTCCATAGGCGACGCTTTAAACTTTTTTTACGGTTACCAGGTTAGAGTTACAGAGTAGGCCTAGTGCTATAATTATTGCTCTCGCTCTTACGATCGCGGCGATACCTCACATGTGTTATTTGAACACCGTTTTCATATGCGGGCGCGACTTCCGTATGCGCTTTCTTTGCTGCGCAAGCTCGCGGGGAGGGGGGCGCTTTAAAAATTTTTTTTTTTTGTTTTCTTATTTATTTATTTATTTTTTCTAATATTACATTTTTTTTTTTTTTTTTTTTTACATTTTGATCACTTTTATTGCTGTCACAAGGAATGTAAACATCCCTTGTGACAGCAATAGGTCGTGACAGGTACTCTTTATGGAGGGATCGGGGTCTAAAAGACCTCCGAGCCCTCCTTTGCACTTCAAAGTATTCAGATCGCCGAAAACGGCGATTCTGAATACTGTGTACTTTTTTAAATCCGGCGCCATTGGCAGCCGAGAAACCCGGAAGTGACGTCATGACGCCGCTTCCGTGGTTTCAATGCGCACACTGAATCAAAGCCGTTTACGGCTTTGTTTCAGAGCGCGCCGAGACGCTGGAGGCGCCGGATCGTGGATCGGGTCTCCCGGTGGGACGGGAGGCCCGGTCAGAGCGGCGAGAGGCGGCGGGAGGGGGGGGATGTCCCCTCCCGCTCCTCCGGCATAACAACCGAGCGGCTTTTAGCCGCATCGGTTGTTATGTTTGGAAAGCCGATCGCCCGCTCTAAACAACGGTACCGGGATGATGCCTGCGGCTGCAGGCATCATCCCGGTACAACCCCTGAAAGCCGAGGACGCATATATGCGTACGCTCGGCGTGAAAGGGTTAAACAATAAATTTAAGAGGGCGGCCATGTTCCAATATCTCAAGCAGGTCAAGCCACATATCGTCCTCCTTCAGGAGACCCATCTGGAGGGGAGTAAAATTTTGGCCTTACGGAGGCAATGGGTGCAGAGGGCGGTTCATTCCACCTACTCCACATATTCAAGGGGGGTTACTATATTGATCAGCAAGGCCCTCTCCTGTATAATCCACCAGGTCTTTACAGACCCTGGGGGCCGATATGTGGCAATCCTCTTAGAAATCTCAGCGCATAAACTTCTGTTAGTCAATGTGTACTTGCCCCCACCTTTCCAGGTGAAATTGTTGTATGACCTATTGGTAACATTGGCCCCGCACCTACACCTTCCGATGATCATTATGGGGGACTACAACGCTATTATAGACTCGGTTCTGGACTCCTCCAATGCTGCTAGGCCGGCCTCGGGGGATCTCAGTTCCTGGGTGTCGATGGCGGGTCTGACGGAGTTGTGGAGATGGAAACACCCTGGTGTCACCTCATACTCTCATCTATCCACCACCCACAGATCCTCTGCTAGGATTGATCTGGCGTTTGGCAATTGCTCTATCTTACAACATGTGCATGCAATGGAATATTTGTCAGGGGGCCCCTCGGACCATAACCCACTTCTGGCCACTCTGGCTTTCCCGGAGGGTGGCGTACGGGGGGGTTGGAGACTGTCCCCGGGATGGTTAGCGGAGGACCAGGTAACAGAACACTTACAAAAGGCCATATCTGCCTATTGGGCGATCAATGAGGATTCGGCTGAACCCTCAGTGGTTTGGGATGCTTTCAAGGCGGTGACGAGGGGTGAATGTATCTCGGCCATAAAATCTGCCAGGAAAGACCATAACCAAGAGGGAGAAACTCTGATGGCCAAAGAGCGGGAGAGTGCTAAAACACATGCAGACTCTCCCTCAGAGGCCTCTTATGTTTCCCTACTAGAGGCTAGGCGCTTACTCACCCTGCATTTTTCAAATCTGGCTCACACCGAGGTTAGGAAAAAGGCCGAAAATATTTTTGCTGAGGGGGATAAAAATGGTAAGTTGTTGGCCAATCTAGCGGCGGACCGTAAAACAACGGTCAGCGTCCCTGTGGTGCGGAGCAAGGGAGGGGACCTGATCACTGACCCCGAGAAAATCTTAGAGGAGTTTGTGAGTTACTACTCGGCCTTATACTCACCCATTCCAGCATACGATTCCGCTGCCTTGGGCGAATTGTTGAGGGATACGGCCCTACCGCGACTGTCGGACGCGGACGCGGAGACTTTAGACGAGCCTATCTCGGTGCTGGAAATCGAGGCGGCGATACAGGCTTTCCCCCCACAGAAGGCGCCGGGCCCGGACGGGTTCCCGGCGGACTTCTATAGGACGTACGGTTCACAATTGGCACCTAGACTTAACCGGCTCTTTCGGCATTGCTGGGAAAGGGGAGCATTGCCGGACTCCATGATGGAGGCCTACATGGTCCTCCTTCTGAAACCTGGTAAGGACCCAGTAGACTGTTCATCCTATCGCCCTATAGCGTTATTAAACATGGATTTAAAAATCCTAACCAAGGTTCTGGCGTCGAGACTGGCAAAAGTTATATCGTCTATAGTGGACATTGATCAAACGGGTTTCATGCCTGGCATGTCAACGGATACGAACTTAAGGAGGCTATTCACGCATATTCAACTGGATAGTGCTGACTTTCCGGCCAAGGTAATTGTCTCCATTGACATAGAAAAGGCATTCGATTCAGTTGATTGGCAATACATGCACGCGGTGTTGGAGGAAATGGGCTTCGGCCCTAGTTTCCGCCAATGGATAAGACTTCTATATGCAAACCCGCGGACGGCTGTCCGTTTGGGTTTTAAGGTGTCCTCATTTTTCAAGATAGGTAGGGGCACAAGACAGGGGTGTCCTCTTTCCCCGTTCCTCTTTGCCTTGATGATGGAACCCATTGCCAGGGCACTCAGGACATCGGGGGAGGTGGGAGGGATTCAGGTCGGCTCAATTGTGGAATCTGTGGCGCTATACGCGGATGATTTGCTCCTGTTCCTTCGGGATCCGGGATCGTCACTTCGGGCGGCTCTGCGGATCCTGGACATGTTTGCCTCCTTTTCAGGCCTGCGTGTGAACTGGAGCAAGTCATCTATCCTTCCTCTGGGCCCGGAGGCCCAGCTGCAGAGGGATGACACGTTGCCATTACTTTGGGTCTCCTCTCTCACTTACCTGGGTGTAAAAATTACTGCTAGGATAACTGACTACATGTCGCTGAATCTCCTCCCGCAAGTGGTGTCTTTGAAACAGAAGATACAGGCATGGGAAAAATTACCCCTTTCATTAATCGGTAGAGTTAGCCTGCTCAAAATGAAGTTCCTCCCGGTATTATTATATTTCCTGCGTCACTCTCCCATGTGGATTCCCAAAAAATTTTTCATCACGCTGAATGGCTTGATTGGGGCGTTTATCTGGTCGCCGCAGGCACCTAGAATAAGCATCAAGGTTCTTCAGGAGCCATGGGGGCAGGGAGGGTTGGCGCTTCCAGACTGGCAAAAGTACTATCTGGCTGGCCAGATGGTGTTTGCCAGGCGGTGGTTGCTGGCTGATGAGGGAGACACGGCCACGGTTCTGGAAGCTGCATTGTTAGGTTCCTATGAAAGTCTACGGTTGGCCCTCTATAGAGGGCCTAAATCCTCCTTACCTTTAACAACCTCCATGAAAGCCACCATTAGAGCATGGGAGTCGGCCACTACCATGATGTCACCTTCCTATTTGGGTGTTTCCCCCTCGGCTCCATTGTGGCTGAACCCGAATTTACCTGACCTTTGCTCCCTTCCGGACCCGATGATTTGGGCTTGTGGGGGAGTTAAGCTATTGGAGCATATCACGAGAGAGGGTGAGCTTATCTCATTCAATCAGCTGAGGGAGAGGCATGGTCTGCCAAACTCCTTCTTCTTTCGGTACCTGCAGCTGCGTCATGCCTTTCGGGCGCAGTTTGGGGTTAGAAGGGTAGAATTCCTTCCTTCCGCACTGGAGAATCTCCTGGGGAACGAGGAGTTGCCCAAAACCTTATCCACGGTGTACAAATCATTGTTTACGAAGACACCTCTGGGAGTCACCAGATGCCGTGAGCGTTGGGTGAGGGAAATCCCAGACATTCAGGGGGAGGACTGGGAGGATATGTGGGATCACCCCTTTAAACATTTGGTCTCAGCTAGGGACCGTCTAATACATTTCAAATTTCTGCACCGCATTTACTATACTCCTGCCAGATTGTCTCGTGTGTATCCTTCAACTAGTAGTCAGTGCTGGAGATGTGTATTCTCTCCAGCGGATTCAGAACACATTTTTTGGAAATGTCCTCACATTCAAACCTTTTGGTCGGAGGTGGTGGAATGTTTAACAGAAGTACTTAGCGTTCCGGTCCCCCTAACAGCTAGGGTATGCCTTCTTGGGTTGATTGAGGAGGTTGTTCCCTCCTTGGCACATCGTACTCTATTGAATATAGGACTATTCTATGGCAGGAAGGCTATCCTGCTGAATTGGAAGAAATCTGCTGCTCCCACAGTGTCATACTGGAAGGGGCTGATCAATTCGGTAATACACTTATACAAGGCCACGTATAAATCTAGGGGCTGTGGTAAAAAGTTTTATAAAGTATGGCAAGCATGGATTGACAATTCAGAAACGGTGGGATAAGTTCTTAGGGCACTGAAACTGAGTGTCGAGATTCCAGTTATGCATAGTGCTTTACCTTGAGTGCAGTTAATGTCACGTGTGGCAAATACCGTTATGATGGGATTGTGGGGTAGGGTGTTGGTCGGGATTGGGTGGGGGGGGGGGGGGGGGGCTAGGGAGTTGTGCAGGGGATGTTTTTTTTTTTTTTACCTCTGTTTTGTGTGTGTTGGCCCTGCGTGGCCACTGTCGTGGTGGGTATGTTGCCTGCCTGTACTGTTTTGTTTTGTCTGTGCAAAAAACTAATAAAAAGAATTTATAAAAAAAAAAAAGATGTAAAAATATTAACCAAAAGCAAACAAAAAAAAAGTTTTAATTATTAATAGCTTATAAAAATGAAGTGAAAGAAAAAAAAATCAGCAGAAAAATAATAACTAAATGGAAAAGGAGAATAAGGGGTTAACAAGGCTAATTAGTGTAAATTAAGAGGTTAAAAAGAGGATTTTTTTTTATAAACAAAACACAATTTTTTTTTTTTTTTTTTTTTACTTGACAGGTTGCTTTAACCACTTAACCCCCGGACCATATTGCTGGTCAAAGACCAGAGCACTTTTTGCGATTCGTGACTGCGACGCTTTAACTGACAATTGCGCGGTCGTGCGACGTGGCTCCCAAACAAAATTGGCGTCCTTTTTTTCCCACAAATAGAGTTTTCTTTTGGTGGTATTTGATCACCTCTGCGGTTTTTACTTTTTGCGCTATAAACAAAAATAGAGCGACAATTTTGAAAAAAATGAATATTTTTTACTTTTTGCTGTAATAAATATCCCCCAAAAATATATATAAAAACATTTTTTTTTCCTCAGTTTAGGCCGATACGTATTCTTCTACCTATTTTTCGTAAAAAAATATCGCAATAAGCTTTAATTGATTGGTTTGCGCAAAAGTTATAGCGTTTACAAAATAGGGGATATTTTTATGTCATTTTTATTATATTTTTTTTTACTAGTAATGGCAGCGATCAGCGATTTTTTTTCGGTACTGCGACATTATGGCGGACACTTCGGACACTTTTGACACATTTTTGGGACCATTGTCATTTTTATAGCGATCCGTGCTATAAAAATGCATTGGATTACCATAAAAATGCCACTGGCAGTGAAGGGGTTAACACTAGGGGGCGGGGAAGGGGTTAAGTATGTTCCCTGGGTGTGTTCTAACTGTAGGGGGGGTGGCCTCACTAGGGGAAACACTGATCCTCTGTTCATACATTGTATGAACAGAAGATCAGCATTTCCCCCGCTGACAGGACCGGGAGCTGTGTGTTTACACACACAGCTCCCGTTCCCCGCTCTGTAACAAGCGATCGTGTGTGCCCGGCGGCGATCGCGTCCGTCGGGCACACGCACGGGAGTCGGGGGCGAGCGAGGGGCGCGCGCACGCGCCCCTAGTGGCCGCTCGAAGAGCGGACGTATAGCTACGGGCTCTCGCCCAGGAGAGCCAACCTGCCGCCGTATAATGACGGTGCGCGGTTGGCTAGTGGTTAACCACTTCAATACCGGGCACTTTCGCCCCTTCCTGCCCACAATGTTCAGCTTTCAGCGCTGTCGCATTTTGAATGACAATTGCGCGGTCATGCTACACTGTACCCAAACTAATTTTTTATCATTTTCTTCTCACAAATAGAGCTTTCTTTTGGTGATATTTGATCACCTCTGCGGTTTTTATTTTTTGCTATACAAACTAGAAAAGACCACATTTTTTTTTTGTTTCTGTCATACAATTTTGTTTTCCCCTTCACTGACGGGCACTGATGAGGCGACAGCGATGGGCACTGATTTGGCACTGATAAAGTGGCACTGATGAGGAGGCACTGATATGTAGAATTGATGGGCACTGATAGGCGGCACAGATATGCAGCACTTATGGGCACCAATAGGCAGCACTGATATGCAGCACTAATGGGCACTGATAGGTGGCACTGATGGGCACTGAAAGGCAGCACCGATGGGAACTGACAGGCAGCTGTGATGGGCACTGACATGCAGCTATGATGGCCACTGACAGGCGGCACTGATAGGTGGTACAGATTGGCACTGACAGGTGGCACTGATGATGAGGTACTGACAGGTGTTACTGCTGGGCAGTGATTGGCGCTGTGGTGGGCAGTGATTGGCACTGTGGCGGGCAGGGACTGGCACTGTGGCGGGCAGGGACTGGCACTGTGGTGGGCACTGGCATACTTTATTATGGGGGCACTGGTTGGCAGGTGATTGGTACATTGGAGGGGGCTGTGCTGATAATCAATGCACTGATTATCAGCACAGACCCCCCCTCTGACCGGGAGAGCTGCTGATCGGCTCTCCCTGTCAGCGTGAACCGAGAAATGACGTTTACCGGCACTTTCTGGTTCCCGCGATGATCAGCTGTGATTGGTCACAGCTGATCACGTGGTAAGAAGCCTCTGACAGAGGCTTCTTATCACGATCGGTGATGCGGCGTGTCAGACTGATAGCCGCGATGCGCGCCGGCATGTTATCCTGCTGGACATCAATAGACGTCCAGTCAGGATAACGGAACCACTTCCCAGATGTCAATTTGGTATGGTCTGGGCGGGAAGTGGTTAAACTGACTTCATATGCAGACCTAAATTAATAAACAGAAAGACAGATAAGAAGAAACAATGTTTATTTTTCTCTTTCTCTTTCAGTGGCTGAGTGTCAGGACCGTTAAGGTAAGTACTCACCGAGGCCGAGATGCTGAGGGCGGCTCACCTTTGCGACCCTGTGAAGACCACTCCCTGGAGTTAGAACAGAGGAGGGACGGCACAAGGAGGCACCAGTGCCGGGAACCGGTAGGCAGACTTGGTGCAGCTGACGACAACAGGGCAGGTGCAGAGGACTGGAGACAGTCGTTGATCAGGCAGGAACAGGCAGGTAAGTCCAGAAGGGACCAACAGGAAACAAGGCAAATCCGGGTCACGGGCCGTGGGTCAGGAGTTGGGGAGATCAGAGGAAGTCCGTGAGAGCAAGCCAAGGTCAAGGGGCAGGAGACAACAGCAAATCCGATAAGCAGGCAGGGGTCAAGTGTAGGAGACGGCAGAGAATAGTCAGGGTCAAACAGGTCAGGGTATTCAGGTTTCAAGGTTCTCTCACAGGGTAAAGCTGACAACGAACCAGCAATTAGCAAAGGGGAAGGGGCTGGCTTAAATAGGCCGCACTGGCCACTGATTGGTCCACAGAAGTACAGGTTTCAGAACCAGGCTCCAATGGACAGCACACAGAATAGAACTGAGCAGTGGCTCAGAGACAAAGAGCCAGACCTGAAAATGAAGAAGTCCCAGGTTCGATTCTACCCAGAACCAGCTGGGGAATGTGACCGTGAAAGGTCTGTGCCCTGACACTGAGCAATGTTGTTGATAAACATTTCCGCGCTGCTTTTTTTGTTTAGCAGCTCCAATCCCTGGAACTTCTTTTAAACCACAGCTTGGAAATGGGGAATCCCGCTCCTTGAACACGGCGGCGCCGCTCCTTAACAACTGATAATTGCAGGATTTTTTTTTTTTTTTTACATTTCAGCTGTCAGTGGGGGAATCCCGCTGGCAGATGAAGGAACCGTGCATGTGTTAACCACTAGCCGACCAGCCACCGTCATTATACGGCGGCAGGTCGGCTCTCCTGGGCAAGAGCCCGTAGCTATACGTCCGCTCTTCGAGCGGCCACTAGGGGCGCGTGCGCGCCGCCCGCTCGCCCCCGACTCCCGTGCGTGTGCCCGGCGGGCTCGATCGCCGCCGGGCACCCGCGATTGCTCGTTACAGAGCGGGGACCGGGAGCTGTGTGTGTAAACACACAGCTCTCGGTCCTGTCAGCAGGGGAAATGCTGATCTTCTGTATATACAATGTATGAACAGAGGATCAGTGTTTCCCCTAGTGAGGCCACCCCCCCCCCCACAGTAAGAACACACCCAGGCATACTTAACCCCTTCCCCGCCCCCTAGTGTTAACCCCTTCACTGCCAGTGTCATTTTTATAGTAATCCAATGCATTTTTATAGCACTGGTCCCAAAAATGTGTCAAAAGTGTCCGAAGTGTCCGCCATAATGTCGCAGTACCGAAAAAAAATCACTGATCGCCGCCATTACTAGTAAAAAAAATATATTGATAAAAATGCCATAAAAATACCCCCTATTTTGTAAACGCTATAACTTTTGCGCAAACCAATCAATAAACACTTATTGCGATTTTTTTTTACGAAAAATATGTAGAAGAATACGTATCGGCCTAAACTAAGGAAAAATTTTTTTTTTTTATATATTTTTGGTGGATATTTATTACAGCAAAAAGTAAAAAATATTCATTTTTTTCAAAATTGTCGCTCTATTTTTGTTTATAGCGCAAAAAATAAAAACCGCAGAGGTGATCAAATACCACCAAAAGAAAGCTCTATTTGTGGGAAAAAAAGGACGCCAATTTTGTTTGGGAGCCACGTCGCACGACCGCGCAATTGTCAGTTAAAGCGTCGCAGTCCCGAATCGCAAAAAGTGCTCTGGTCTTTGACCAGCAATATGGTCCGGGGGTTAAGTGGTTAAACGAGTATATGATCAACTGTAACTCCATTTTGTCTTTTGTCTTCCATTTTATAGTTCATGTAAGTGTTGAACTTTAAACGACCTGTAAGAGGACTGTTAGAATGCATCCAGTGCGCATACGTGCGGGCAACGGCAGATTCTCACACGCGCCAATGCGCATTCACGTGCGCATCGCACGACGCACAAGTGCAGGAGTGCGTCCCTAGCCACAATTGGCGCCAGACGACCTATTTAAAGGATGTCCTGACTTCTGACAAGTGCTGACTGGTCTTCAGCTGTGTCCTGATAATCTGAACTCTGTTAAACGTGGCTTGATCCCTGTTGCTGAACCTTGGCTTTCCTTGACCCTGCTTTTGGACTCTGATTACTGATTTCTGATCCTGGCTTCCCATCTGACCTTGCTCCTGCCTATGCCTTGTTACCTCGCTGCCCGTCTGTTACTGAACCCGGCTATCCCTGTGACCTTGCTCCTGTCTCCTGCTTGGCTCAATGTTGTCTCCGAGTGCCTGTGCTGGCTATCCATCCTATCAGCTTTCCTGGGTCCAGCTCCTTACCGGATGCTTTGCCTGCACCTCCAAGCCTGCAACTCCACCCACAAGTTCTGCACGCAACACCTACAGGCACTCGTGTTCCTCCTCACCCTAACCACCATCTGTTCCACCTTCAGTGGGGCTTGGGTTGGAGATACAAGGGAGGCCGACCTCGTCATTCCAGACTCCTACCAGGTACGTAACGTGACCTCTGCTTCATGACAAGTACTTGTACACAGGTGTTCTTGAAAATGTTTTAAGATAGTTCATTGTAAGTTCACTAATTAGACAAGGAACATTCGGACAATAGTTGAAATGTATATAAATCACAGAGATAATATTAGAGTCTTCAAGGACAAGTGATAAACTTCTTATAACAGGTGGTTTAAAATAATTATGTGGAATATGGGAAAGTTATGTACAGAACATTAATTAAGTTTGACAGGGTCAAACAAAGGTCTGTTTGTGCCCTCATTAAAACTGTTAAAATGCAGTTCTCAATGTATATATTAATAATTAGAACTCACTGGCCCGATTCAGATAGATTTCAATACCTATCTGCTGGTGTAACGTATCTGCGATACGGTACGCCGCCGTAACTTTGGGCGCAAGTTCCGTATGCAGAAAGAACTTGCGCCCTTAGTTACGGCGGCGTAGCATATGTGTGGCGGCGTAAGCCTGCCTAATTCAAATGGGGATGTTGTGGACGTGTTTTATTCAAATTTAAGATGACCCCGCGTATTTTACGTTTTTTGCGTAAATACATAATTAGCATATTCCTTGCGTAACTATACGGAAGCGCCACCTAGCGGCCAGCGTAAATATGCAGCCTAAGATACGGCGGTGTAAGACACTTACGCCAGTCGGATCTTAGGGAAATCTATGCGTAACTGATTCTCTGAATCAGGCGCATAGACGTAAAATTTTCAAAACTCGGCGCGGGAACAACGTCCATACTTAACATTAGCTACTCCTCATATAGCAGGGGTAACTATACGCCGAAAAAAGCCTAACGTAAACGACGTAAAAAAATGCGTCGGCGGGACATACGTTTCTGAATCGGCGTAAATACATAATTAGCATATTCCTTGCGTAACTATACGGAAGCGCCACCTAGCGGCCATCGTAAATATGCAGCCTAAGATACGGCGGTGTAAGACACTTACGCCAGTCGGATCTTAGGGAAATCTATGCGTAACTGATTCTCTGAATCAGGCGCATAGATACGACCACGCACACTCAGAGATACGACGACGTATCCGGAGATACGCCATCGTATCTCGTATCTGAATCCGGCCCGTTGTGTTTGGACCAGCTGTATCCCTGGAGATAGTGTTATCTTTATGTCCTTGAAGATGATTTTGTCTTTCCAAGATATCTTGCAGCTGCCAAGGCCAATTAGATGATGTTGTTTTTCTTTAGTTTCATGCATCTGTAGAGATTAGGTGAATAATGTTGTCTTATCTGAGTTTCTAAGCACCTGCCGAAACTAGTGAGATAATGAATCTCTGTAGAAACCTCCTTGACCCTTAGAAACCCGCTTGACCCTTAGAAACCCAGGAGTAAGTCTACCCCTTCCCTCTTGTTTTCTTCTTTATGAGATGAACCCCTAATACAATTTTCAGACTTGCTTTGCACATTGCCTGCTGTGTGTGTGTGTCATTGAGGTCTCCAGAATTCTGATTGCGGTCGCTGTGGATTTACCAGGATAAGAGGGTGGTCGGCTGTCCAGTAATCTATCCTTTTACATCAGTGGCTCTCAACCTTTCTAGTGCCGTGACCCCTTGATAAAATTTCCCAAGTTGTGGGGATCCCTAAGGCCCCGTACACACGAGAGGATCTATCCGCTGGAATTGATCTGCGGATCAGTTCCAGCGGATAGATCCGCTGGTGTGTACATCCCAGCGGATCTTTTTCCGCGGATTTTTTTCGGCCCGACCGATTTCCAGCAGATAAAAATTTCTTAGCATGCTAAGAAATCTATCCGCTGGAATCGGCTTCAGCGGATCGATCCGGTGGTCTGTACAGACTCACCGGATCGATCCGTCCGATTCCCTCCCTCGCATGCGTCGTAATGATTAGACGCATGCGTGGGTATCCTTATATGACAGCGTCGCGCACGTCGCCGCTTCATCATCGCGGCGACGGCGCGACACGTCATCGCAAAGGGATTTCGACGCGGATTTCGGGGATCCAAATCCGGGGAAATCCTCGAGAGGATTTATCCGCGGATACGGTCCGGCGGACCGTATCCGCGGATCAATCCTCTCGTCTGTACCCGGCATAACAGTAAAATAATTTTCGCAATTTGGGCCCCTAACCCACGGACATTTATTTCTCCCCGAGTCCCTTCCACTCCTACAGTATTAAAACCCCTAATGGTACATTTTGGGATCTCTCTTTGTTCTCCTTTTATCCCTCTCTATTCTAATTTCCTGTTTTTTCCCCCCATCCCTCTCTCTAGCCGTCTTTCTTGTTCTTTCTCTTAATCTTTCTCTCCCTTTTTCTTTTTTCCTCTCCCCTCTTTTCCTCTCCCTTCCATGTATTCTCTATTTTTATTCCTTACTCCTTGGTGGGGGGATGTGATGAGTGGCAGTGTTGGCGGAAGGCTGGGAGAGTGGCGTGGGCTTCAGGAACAGCTCAGGACTCAGGGACCCCTGGCAAATCGTCATTTGACCCCCGAGTTGAGAACCACTGTTTTACATCATGAAAGTATCAGTTTCGGGTATCGGTGCATTTGCATAAGTACTGATACTCGTGTAAATGCTTAGTATTGGCACTGATACTGATATCGGTATCAGTGCAACCCTACTTTCTACTTTGTGTTATAAAACATATCCAATAAATCTATTTTTTTCATAAATTTAGGCTAAAATGTATTCTGCCTCATGTCTTCAGGAACAACAACAACAACAAAAAATCCCAATAAGTGAATAATAATTTGTGTGAAAGTTATAGCGTCTACAAACTATGGGATATATACTAGAACTTACACAACTTTTACTTTCTGACAACCTATCACATTTCTTGAGGTGCTAAAATGCCAGGGCCGTGCAAACAGCTAAAATGACCCCCTTTTTGGAATGTAGACACTCCAAGGTATTTGCTGAGAGGCATGTTGAGTCCAGGGAAGTTTCTTTTTTGCCACACATTTCTCACTTTAATGAGATCTTTCTCACACATTCCATGGGTATATGTTGCACAACACCCCGAAACACATTCTGTTACTTCTCCTGAGTTTGGGGATACCACATGTGTGAGACTTTTGGGGAACCTAGCCATGTACTGGGGGCCCAAAACCAATGACTACCTTCAAGTTTTCAAAGAGTGTAATTACCTAATTTTACTTTCTATCACAGTTTTGGAGGTCCTAAAATGCAAGGACAATTCAGACACCCCACAAATGTCCAAGGTATTTGGTGAGAGGCATATTGAGTTTTTGGAAAATGTAAAAAATGTAATACTTTCACTTTAATGAAAGTTTTGTTAGAATATTTTCCCTGTTCGGGAGTTCTGCTGCTAACCCAACCGGGGGGGGGGGGGGGGGATGGGGTTGTGGGTTGGTATTTTCGGTCCATCCCTAGATTTTACTAAATTCAATTTTATTTTTATTTACTGCCCTCTGGAAGATATGGCTCCTATCAGAGATCTTAGCTCAACGCCCATCATTTCATCCAGTCATTCTCAAAGGATATTTTGTGATAAAAACCAGAGACATCCAAAGTCTCATCTTACCAGAATCTGTCCCATGTGGTGTAATTTCTGGAGCTCTTTAGATGTGGGTCAGTCTCAGGTTCCCATCTCCGCTGATTGGAGAGTCTGGCCAATAGTAATAGAACATCAGCCACAAATTGTGTCAATAAACTGGAATCCATTGCCGGCCATCTCTCAGAGTCATTGTTATACGACTCTTTTACATTTTTAACTGAATTTTATGAACTTTTTAATAAACATATAAAAAAGAAAATAGTGACAGAACTGGGAGGTAATATTCCGGTATGTTCGATGGAAGCTTCGGCGCTAAAGCTGATAATTATACAACATTGAAATGTGTCCAAAATAATGAGCATATCTTCTTAGCCTCTCCATACTGTGCGATCACTGCTGGTCTGGGGGTTGGAGTTGGTCTTGGGGTTGGAGTTGGTCTGGGGGTTGGGTTGGGGGTTGGAGTTGGTCTGGGGTTGGAGTTGGTCTGGGGGTTGGAGTTGAGTTGGGGGTTGGAGTTGAGTTGGGGGTTGGGGTTAGGTTGGGGGTTGGAGTTAGGTTGAGGGTTGGAGTTGAGTTGGGGGTTGGAGTTGAGTTGGGGGTTGGGGTTAGGTTGGGGGTTGGAGTTAGGTTGAGGGTTGGAGTTGAGTTGGGGGTTGGAATTGGTCAGGGGGTTGGAGTTGGTCAGGGGGTTGGAGTTGGTCAGGGGGTTGGAGTTGGTCAGGGGGTTGGAGTTGGTCAGGGGGTTGGAGTTGGTCAGGGGGTTGGAGTTCGTCTGGGGGTTGGAGGAGGCTGTATTGTCCTTCTGCCGGATGCTCTTCCTGGGACCCCGACTGCTGCTCCAGAGAAGAGGGTCCAGAAGGGGTGTACAGAGGATTGTGGAGGACCTCAGCTGGATCCTAAAAGGAAAGATAGATAGTAAGGGTCACCTTGTATATTTCTCTGTCAGTGTCAGAGAATTAAAATACATTTTAGAAGGATGAAATAGGACTCAACTTTGGTCTCAGTGAAATAAAATAAGCGCCATCATTGGTGTCAGTGGGATAAAATAGGTCCCATCATTAGTGTCAGTGGCTTAAAAAAGGCCCCATTGTGTTGGTGTCAGTAGGATAAAATAATCTCCATTGATGGTGGCAGTGGAATAATATTAGCTCCATCATTGATCTCAGTGGGAGTAAAATAAGCCCCATTGTGGCTCTCAGTGGGATAAAAAAATGTCCCAACCTTGGTGTTAGTGGGAGTAAAAGAAGTCCCATCGTTGGTGTCATTGAGAGTGAAAAAAAATAAGTCCCATTAGTGTCAGTAGGAGTTAACTAAGCCCCATTGTTGGTGTCCACTGGATAAAATAAGTCCCATCATTGATGTTTGTGGGTTAAAAAAATTCCAACATTGATGTCAGTGGGATACAACAATCCCCATTGTTGGTGTCATTAGGATGAAATAAGTCTCATTGTTGATGTCATTGACAATAAGAATGACCATTGGTTTTCAATTGTAATGTACCTAAAGCAACATTGCTGCTGCGGATCTGCTGTTGGAACTATATGGGACTGTAGGACGGGAGAGAATTCCACCTGTAATCCTGGATACTGGAACAGAGAGTGTTCCAGCGTTATCTCTGCACATATATTACTGCAGAGATAAATTATAATATCTGTTTTGAATCTCTCCCCATTCCATGACTATGTGATCAGGAGTTGGATCTCACCTCTCGAGTAGTCGGTATCTCCTGGTAGATGTGGGAAGGTCTGTGTGGTAAAGGGGGGTATTCATTGCTTTTCAGATTGATGTCACCGGTAGATCCCATCTTCTTCCCTGGCTGTGATTTGTATTACAGCAATAAAAAAAACTCAAATAAGCAAACTTATCCTCCAGATCTGAGATCACAGATTGGCCTGATACTATAGTAATAGGCATATTATGGAATTAGAGAATACAGACACTGGTAAGACAGACATCATGTGACAGAGACTGTGTGAATAGGGGGAAGGAGACTGGAGGAATAGGGAATTGTGGGAACTGGGTAGAGAGACTGCAGGAACTGGGGGAAGAGACAATAGGAACTGGGAACAGAGACTGTAGGAACTCAGGAGACATTCCAAAAACTGGGGGAAGAGACTACAGGAACTGGGAGGAGAGATTCCAAGAACTGGGGAAAGAGACTGTAGGAACTGGGGAAAGAGACTGTAGGAACTGGGGAAAGAGACTGTAGGAACTGGGGAAAGAGACTTAGGAACTGGGGAAAGAGACTTAGGAACTGGGAGGAGAGAGACGTTAGGAACTGGGAGGAGAGAGACGTTAGGAACTGGGAGACGTTAGGAACTGGGAGGAGAGAGACGTTAGGAACTGGGAGGAGAGAGATGTTAGGAACTGGGAGACGTTAGGAACTGGGAGGAGAGAGACGTTAGGAACTGGGAGACGTTAGGAACTGGAAGGAGAGAGACGTTAGGAACTGGGAGGAGAGAGACGTTAGGAACTGGGAGGAGAGAGACGTTAGGAACTGGGAGGAGAGAGACGTTAGGAACTGGGAGGAGAGAGATGTTAGGAACTGGGAGACGTTAGGAACTGGGAGGAGAGAGACGTTAGGAACTGGGAGACGTTAGGAACTGGGAGGAGAGAGACGTTAGGAACTGGGAGACGTTAGGAACTGGGAGGAGAGAGACGTTAGGAACTGGGAGGAGAGAGACGTTAGGAACTGGGAGGAGAGAGACGTTAGGAACTGGGAGACGTTAGGAACTGGGAGGAGAGAGATGTTAGGAACTGGGAGACGTTAGGAACTGGGAGGAGAGAGACGTTAGGAACTGGGAGGAGAGAGACGTTAGGAACTGGGAGGAGAGAGACGTTAGGAACTGGGAGGAGAGAGATGTTAGGAACTGGGAGACGTTAGGAACTAGGAAGAGAGAGACGTTAGGAACTGGGAGGAGAGAGATGTTAGGAACTGGGAGACGTTAGGAACAGGGAGGAGAGAGACGTTAGGAACTGGGAGGAGAGAGACGTTAGGAACTGGGAGGAGAGAGACGTTAGGAACTGGGAGGAGAGAGACGTTAGGAACTGGGAGGAGAGAGATGTTAGGAACTGGGAGACGTTAGGAACTGGGAGGAGAGAGACGTTAGGAACTGGGAGGAGAGAGACGTTAGGAACTGGGAGACGTTAGGAACTGGGAGGAGAGAGACGTTAGGAACTGGGAGGAGAGATGGTAGGAACTGGGGAGAGAAACGGTAGGAATTGGGAGGAGAGATGGTAGGAACTGGGAGAGAGACGGTATAAACTGGGGGGGGGGAGACGGTAGGAACTGGGTGGAGAGAGACTACATGAACTGGGAGGAGAAACTGCAGGAACTTGGTGGAGAGAATGTAGAAACTGGGGGAAGAGACTACAGGAACTGGGAGGAGAAACTGCAGGAAATGGAAGAAGAAACTGCAGGCAACAACCTGAAAGAAAGACTGTGAGAACTGTTCAGAAAGACTGTGGGAACTTGGGGGGAAGATTGAAAGAACTGGAAGGAGAGACTCCAGGAAATGGGAGGAGTTACTGCAGGAAATAGGAGGAGTGATTGCAGGAACGGAGATGGAAGACTGAAGAAGCTCTGAGAAAAGCAAGCTGGAACTGGGAGAAGAGACTACAAGAACCGTGGAAAATAGTGCATAAATTAAGGGGGGGGTAGAGACTGCAGGAACCCTGATGCCTTGTACACATGGTCGGATTTTCCGTCAGAACAAACTCTGACAGGTTTTTCCGACGGAATTTCGTTCAAGCTGTCTTGCATACACACGGTCACACCAAATTCCGGCCGTCAAAAACGCAGTAACGTACAACACTGCGAAGAGCCGAGAAAAATTAAGTTCAATGCTTCCAAGAATGCGCCGACTTGATTCTGAGCATGCGTGGTTTTTATTCCGTCGTAATTGCATCCAGATGAATGGAATTTCCAATAGGAAAAAAGAGAACATGTTCTCTTTCTAAGTCCGATGAAAAAATTCCATCTGACTTTTTCCATTGGAAATTCCGAACGTGTGTACACGGCAAGAGAGGTGACTGAAGGAACAGGTAGGATAAACTGCAGGAACTGATCTCTTTATTTAATCCACCACACCATAAAAATCAATTACTAAAATTGTCATTATGACTATTGCCTCGTGTAACGCTATCAGCGTTAATTCTCTCAATACGAGCGCAGCTGTATCTCTCACTAACAGCTGCGCTCCTTTCAGTAAGACGTCCGCGTCACTACCGGTGCGCGGACGTCTGCGATTCACGCTGGAACGCGGAAGTGCGTTCCAGCGTACGGCGCCCGGCTCCTTCCACGAGCCCGGGCTATTTAAAGCCTCAGGTACGGCGGCAGGGTGTTCGGATATTCTCGTTGGACCCTGCCGCCACCTGGAACCCAGAACCAAGCTACAGATTGCCCTGTAGCAGCCCTTGTCCCCGGAGCCTGAACCCTGCCTGGTCTCTGTAACCTGGAGCCCCCACTCTGCCCACTCCTATTCTGAAGTCCTCACTTTATCCATACTCCTGCATGTCTACCTACTGGGTCTTCCCATCAACTGCAGTACAGGAGAAGGATTACTTACTGGATCAACAACCTGCTTGTGCCATATTGAAAATAGGAACATCACCTCCACCTAAACAGTGTATCCAGCTTCAATCTAAAACTGCTAACCGCAAGTATTTCATAGCCATGATGTTTTTCTTATATTGAATACTAAACGCTATCCAGGACTGTAAACCTATTATCTTGTGACATTCACATACATCCATCAGTTATAGCAGTACTACTTTATGACATTAATATTGTGAGGTGATATTCAATAAGAGACTGCAACACTTGATTATTCTGACCTATGACCTCAGATTAAGTAGATCTTTCTTTTGTAACATCAGGACTGTTTATATATATATATCGGTTACTCAGTTAAGCTTAAGAGTTATTAAGCTATTACTTATGGTTTGCTCTCATTGGAGGATGTGATGTTGTAAACCCCAAACTCTTATTTATACTGTGAGAGTGAACTGGTGGTTGAAATCTGAGAGGCCTCCTCAGCTGAGATCCAATTCCATAAACACCATATTCAGTATATTGCGGAGTCATAACATAATATCCGAACCACATAAAAAAAAAAAAAAAGAAAAAAAAATGGATCCAGCGGATCTCGCAAATCATTTAGTTGCACTTTCCCAAAGAGTGGATAATCTTACAGCTAATATGAATGAGTTGCGTATAGAGAATGATGCTTTACGAAATCAAAATTTTTGCACAAGCCAGAGATAGACCGGAACCTAAAGTCTGTCCTCCAGAAACTTTCTCTGGTGAAAGGAAAAATTATAGACAATTTATTAGTTCATGCCACTTGATGTTTGAGCTCCGTCCCCGTACCTACTACTCTGATAGGGTTAAAATCCTCACGTTAATTAGTTACCTCAAGGGTGAACCCAGAGTGTGGGCTGACACCTACGTAGAGGAACACGGAGACCTTCTAGGAGCTTTTGACACTTTTCTTGATGAAATGTCCTTATTATACGAAGACCCCAACAAACAGTTAACTGCTGAGAATTCTATCAGAAATCTTAAACAGGGGAAGAGGCCTGTGGAAGATTTTATTTCCGAATTCAAATGTTGGAGCAGGGAGACCCAATGGTCAGATATTGCTCTCAGAAACCAGTTCCGTTTGGGTCTGTCCGAGCCCATGAAGGATGAGCTGGCCAGGGTTGAGCTTCCCACTTCCCTGGAAGATCTTATGCACCTTTCAGTGACTATCGATCGTCGCATTAGGGAAAGAAAAGCCGAACGTGCCAACACCTATCCAGCCATTCCTTTTAAGAGGTCCAGATCACCTCCCAAAGATTCCCCAATGGAACTTGGAGTCATAAAGGGACCCCTAACTCCAGCAGAGAAACAACGCCGCAGAACCAACAATCTCTGCTTGTACTGCTCAGCTCCAGACCACGTTGTATCCAGCTGTCCTTTACTTAAGAGAAATTCTGAAGGTAATGTTTCCCACATTAACAAGTTAAGATTAAATGGAACTACATCTAATCGGTACATTTTTATTCCTCTTACCTTACAGTGGGATCAAGAAAAGATTACCGTTGAAGCAATGGTCGACAGCGGAGCCTGCGGCAACTTCATAGATTCTACTGTTGTAAAATCAAATAAAATACCCTGTGTGTTCAAGCATACTCCTGTGTCACTTACTTTTATTGATGGTTCTAGTTCTACCTTTGGTCCAATTTCTTCTCAAACTCATCCACTTTTGGTTACCTGTGCGACTGGTCATACTGAGTCTCTCATTTTTGATATTATTTTGTCTCCTGTATTTCCAATAGTTTTGGGTCTTCCGTGGCTACTTCTTCATCAGCCTACTTTCTTATGGGCCACAAATTCTCTTTCTCTACAATCCACTTATTGTAAAGAGAGCTGTTATCCTAATGACTTCATCTCTTTCTCAGAAGCTCACCTTGATAAACTCCCTGATTACTTACATGATTTCGCGGATGTCTTCAGTAAGACCAACGCTGATATACTTCCTCCACATAGGATTTATGATTGTCCTATAGACCTTGTTCCAGACAGTCCAATCCCTACCGCTCGGATTTACCCCCTTTCACAACCAGAACTTGCACATTTGAAGGAGTACCTTGATGAGAACCTCAAGAAAGGATTTATTACACCCTCCACATCTCCAGCAAGTGCTGCTATGTTCTTTGTAAAGAATAAGGATGGTTCACTTAGGCCCATAATTGATTACCGATCTCTCAATAATATCACCATCAAGAACAGATATCCTTTACCACTCATTCCAGAACTCATAGAGCGCCTCCAAACTGCCAAGATCTACACAAAACTAGATCTTAGGGGAGCCTATAATTTGATTAGGATACGTCCGGGGGACGAATGGAAGACTGCATTTAAGACCAGATATGGTCTTTTTCAGTATACTGTTATGCCCTTTGGGCTATGTAATGCTCCAGCAACTTTTCAGTGGTTCATTAACGACATTTTCCGTGATCTCCTCGACTTTTGTGTTGTGATTTATTTAGATGACATTTTAATTTACTCCGACACTCCTGAAGAACACAACAAGCATGTGCGTTGGGTTTTGGCTAGGCTCAGAACACACTCCTTATATGCTAAACTTGAAAAGTGCGTATTCAGTCAGACTACCATCTCCTTTCTCGGCTACCTCATCACTCCGAACGGAGTTCAGATGGATCGCGCCAAGGTAGACTGTATCTTGTCCTGGCCGGTTCCTCAAACTAGGAAGGCTCTCCAGCGTTTCCTCGGATTTTCTAATTATTATAGAAAGTTCATCAAGAATTTTTCATCAATTGTGAAACCACTTAGTAGTTTGACTAGTTCAAAGACACCCTTTTCTTGGTCCGAGGATGCACAAGAGTCCTTTGATACACTCAAACTCAGTTATACCTCCGCTCCCATCCTTCAATTACCTAATCCATTATACCATTTTACACTGGAAGTAGATGCCTCACATTTTGCTTTAGGGGCCGTACTCTCCCAACGACCAACCTTATCAGAACCATTGCACCCAGTTGCCTTTTATTCCAGAACCTTATCTCCAGCTGAAAAGAATTACCCAATTGGGGAAAAAGAACTCTTGGCAATAAGAGATGCCTTGGCTACCTGGAGACATTTATTAGAGGGTTCCACACATCCTATTACCATTCTCACAGATCATCGCAATCTGCAACATCTAAAAACTTGTAAGACTCTTTCTGCTCGCCAAGTCAGATGGAGTTTGTTTTTTGATAGATTCAACTTCATAATCTCTTACCTCCCGGGTACACAAAATATTAAAGCTGACTCCTTGTCCCGCATGCATGAAGACCAATCCCTGGAGATTCCTCCTTTATCCATTATACCTTCCCATCGTTTCATTGGTATAACTACATCTTTTAAACAGTTGATTACTCAAACCCTATCCAAGGACCGTTCCCAATTACCTAAGGGACTACTAAAACATTCTGATGGGATACTTACATTCAAAAACAAGATTTACATTCCACCAAAGTTACAACTCATTTTACTCAAACAACTCCATGATTCTCCACTGGCAGGACATCCTGGAGTCAGTAAAACTATCCACCTTGTTAAGAGAGAGTACTGGTGGCCCCATTTGACAAAGACAGTACAGGATTATGTCAGTTCCTGTCAGATCTGTGCCACCAATAAACATTCACGAAAACCTCCTTATGGGTTGCTAACGTCCACCCCAATACCTAAGAGACCCTGGGACGTTATATCCATGGACTTCATAGTTGATCTCCCTAGGTCTCACGGAGCTAATACTATCATGGTCTCAGTTGACGTTTTAACAAAGATGGCTCATTTTGTTCCTTTAAAGAATTTACCAACTTCTCAAGAAACAGCAGAAGCTTTCATCTCTAATATCGTTAAGTTACATGGATTACCTTCCCAGATCATTTCAGATCGTGGTTCTCAGTTTATTTCTAAGTTTTGGAAAGCTCTCTGCCAAAACTTACAAATAGATCACCGCATGTCCACCGCTTACCACCCTCAAACAAATGGACAAACAGAACGTGTCAACCAGACACTCGAACAGTATTTGCGTTGTTATTGTACACATCTTCAAGACGACTGGTTCCATCTGCTCCCGCACGCTGAATTCGCTTACAACAACGTCACCAGTTCTTCTTCTCAGTTCTCACCATTTTACGCCAACTATGGTTTCCATCCCAACAGTATGCCATCAACTGTTCACCAAAATAATGTTCCCGCTCTCGAAAATTATCTTTCAACCATATGGAAAACTCTAAATATACTCCGTTCTAACCTTGAGACTGCACAGCAAAAACAAAAAAGATATTATGACTCGCACAGAACAGTACCTCCTTCATACAAGGTTGGTGATTTAGTCTGGCTATCCACTCGGAATTTACGTCTTAAAATTCCTTCAAAGAAACTGGGTCGTTTATTCACTGGTCCTTTCCAAATCTCTCATATCATCAACGCTAACGCTGTTAAACTACTACTACCTCCAGAGTGGAAAATTCATCCGTCATTCCACGTCTCACTTATTAAACCGTACAAACCTAATCCATTTCCTAACAGAGATCCTCAACCCCCTCCTCCAGTTGAAATCCTTGGTGAGATCGAATACCAAGTAGAGAAGATCCTCGATTCTAGAAAAAGAGGTTCTTCCCTCCAATATTTGATACGTTGGAAAGGCTATTCTTCCATTGATGACTCTTGGGAATGTTCTTCAGACATTCATGCTCCTCGACTCATTAAACAATTCCATCGCAGGTACCCAGATAGACCATCTCTTACTAGGTGCACCGGAAGTGCCCCCTTGAGGAGGGGAGTATGTAACGCTATCAGCGTTAATTCTCTCAATACGAGCGCAGCTGTATCTCTCACTAACAGCTGCGCTCCTTTCAGTAAGACGTCCGCGTCACTTCCGGTGCGCGGACGTCTGCGATTCACGCTGGAACGCGGAAGTGCGTTCCAGCGTACGGCGCCCGGCTCCTTCCACGAGCCCGGGCTATTTAAAGCCTCAGGTACGGCGGCAGGGTGTTCGGATATTCTCATTGGACCCTGCCGCCACCTGGAACCCAGAACCAAGCTACAGATTGCCCTGTAGCAGCCCTTGTCCCCGGAGCCTGAACCCTGCCTGGTCTCTGTAACCTGGAGCCCCCACTCTGCCCACTCCTATTCTGAAGTCCTCACTTTATCCATACTCCTGCATGTCTACCTACTGGGTCTTCCCATCAACTGCAGTACAGGAGAAGGATTACTTACTGGATCAACAACCTGCTTGTGCCATATTGAAAATAGGAACATCACCTCCACCTAAACAGTGTATCCAGCTTCAATCTAAAACTGCTAACCGCAAGTATTTCATAGCCATGATGTTTTTCTTATATTGAATACTAAACGCTATCCAGGACTGTAAACCTATTATCTTGTGACATTCACATACATCCATCAGTTATAGCAGTACTACTTTATGACATTAATATTGTGAGGTGATATTCAATAAGAGACTGCAACACTTGATTATTCTGACCTATGACCTCAGATTAAGTAGATCTTTCTTTTGTAACATCAGGACTGTTTATATATATATATCGGTTACTCAGTTAAGCTTAAGAGTTATTAAGCTATTACTTATGGTTTGCTCTCATTGGAGGATGTGATGTTGTAAACCCCAAACTCTTATTTATACTGTGAGAGTGAACTGGTGGTTGAAATCTGAGAGGCCTCCTCAGCTGAGATCCAATTCCATAAACACCATATTCAGTATATTGCGGAGTCATAACACCTCGTACACACGACCAGTTTTCCCGAAAAGAGAAAACTGCCCACCAAAAAATTAGAACCTGCTCTATTTTTTCCCATCGTGTTTCCTGTCAGTCTTTTTCTCGTTGCGAAAACCGCTTGTGTGTATGCTTTTCCGAGGGGAAAAAAACGTGCCTGCTCAGAATCAAGTATGAGACGGGAGCGCTCATTCTGGTAAAACTAGTGTTCCTAATGGAGATATCACATTCGTCACGCTGTAACGGACTGAAAAGCACGAGGCTGAAAAGCGCGAATCGTTTCTCTCCACACTTTTACTAACACGAGGATCAGCAAAAGTAGCCCAAAGGGTGGCGCCATTGGAATGGAACTTCCCCTTTATAGTGCCGTCGTACGTGTTGGACGTCACTGTGCTTTGGTCGAGCGTTTTTTTGACTGAACGTGTGTATGCAAGGCAGGCTGAGAGGAATCACGTTGGGGAAAATGTCGGGTTTTGGCATGGCAGGAAAACCGGTCGTGTGTACAGGCATCAGGCCAATGTAGGAAGCTGAAATGTGTCTATTTTTAGGAATTGATTCCTTTTTATGGTTTGATAGATTAAATTAAGATATACATTTTAATGCCAAGACAACCTGCTGTAGAATTTTTACTCTCTTCATTGGATTTTGGACGTTCAGTACTACATGACCCGGGCACAGATGTCTTCATCCAGTCCTATCTATCCTTATGGGATTTTGGGGTTGTAGCACTTCCTTTGTTGCTCTAGATCAGTGGTCTCCAAACTGCGGCCCTTTGCTTGCCTTTATCCGGCCCTTGGAGCACTATTCCTCCCCCTAATACCAGATGTTTACTCCCACTGATGCCAGGAAATTTTTCACTCCCGCTGGCCAAAGTCCGGCCCTCCAACAGTCTGAAGGACAATAAACCGGCCCTTTGATTAAAATGTTTGGAGACCCCTGCTCTAGATTGCAGCACCTGGAGAAGGGGAGGCTGCCCAAACTAGTGGAAGAGACTGAAGAAATAGGGGGGATTCGGGAAACTATGGGAACTGGGACAGCAGTACCCAGTATATGGAGATATAGGGAGGGGGTGGACAGCAGTACCCAGTATATGGAGACATAGGGAGGGTGGTGGACAGCAGTACCCAGTATATGGAGATATAGGGAGGGGGGTGGACAGCAGTACCCAGTATATGGAGATATAGGGAGGGGAGTGGACAGCAGTACCCAGTATATGGAGATATAGGGAGGGTGGTGGACAGCAGTACCCAGTATATGGAGATATAGGGAGGGGGGGTGGACACCAGTACCCAGTATATGGAGATATAGGGAGGGTGGTGGACAGCAGTACCCAGTATATGGAGACATAGGGAGGGTGGTGGACAGCAGTACCCAGTATATGGAGATATAGGGAGGGTGGTGGATAGCAGTACCCAGTATATGGAGATATAGGGAGAGTGGTGGACAGCAGTACCCAGTATATGTAGATATAGGGAGGGGGGTGGACAGCATTACCCAGTATATGGAGATATAGGGAGGGGGGTGGACAGCAGTACCCAGTATATGGAGATATAGGGAGGGTGATGGACAGCAGTACCCAGTATATGGAGATACAGGGAGGGTGATGGACAGCATTACCCAGTATATGGAGATATAGGGAGGAGGGTGGACAGCAGTACCCAGTATATGGAGATATAGGGAGGGTGGTGGACAGCAGTACCCAGTATATGGAGATACAGGGAGGGTGATGGACAGCAGTACCCAGTATATGGAGATATAGGGAGGGTGGTGGACAGCAGTACCCAGTATATGGAGATATAGGGAGGGTGATGGACAGCAGTCCCCAGTATATGGAGATATAGGGAGGGTGATGGACAGCAGTACCTAGTATATGGAGATATAGGGAGGGGGTGGACAGCAGTACCCAGTATATGGGGATACAGGGAGGGTGGTGGACAGCAGTACCCAGTATATGGGGATACAGGGAGGGTGATGGACAGCAGTACCCAGTATATGGAGATATAGGGAGGGTGGTGGACAGCAGTACCCAGTATATGGAGATATAGGGAGGGTGATGGACAGCAGTACCCAGTATATGGAGATATAGGGAGGGGGGTGGACAGTAGTACCCAGTATATGGAGATATAGGGAGGGGGGTGGACAGCAGTGCCCAGTATATGGAGATATAGGGAGGGGGTGGACAGCAGTACCTAGTATATGGAGATACAGGGAGGGTGATGGACAGCAGTACCTAGTATATGGAGATACAGGGAGGGTGATGGACAGCAGTACCTAGTATATGGAGATATAGGGAGGGGGTGGACAGCAGTACCCAGTATATGGAGATATAGGGAGGGGGGTGGACAGCAGTACCCAGTATATGGAGATATAGGGAGGGGGGTGGACAGCAGTACCCAGTATATTGAGATATAGGGAGGGGGTAGACAGCAGTACCCAGTATATGGAGATATAGGGAGGGGGGTGGACAGCAGTACCCAGTATATGGGGATATAGGGAGGGGGGTGGACAGCAGTACCCAGTATATTGAGATATAGGGAGGGGGGTAGACAGCAGTACCCAGTATATGGAGATATAGGGAGGGGGGTGGACAGCAGTACCCAGTATATGGAGATATAGGGAGGGTGGTGGACAGCAGTACCCAGTATACAGTATGGAGATATAGGGAGGGTAGTGGACAGTCGTACCCAGTATATGGAGATATAGGCAGGGTGGTGACAGAAGTAAAATGAAGAGTGAGTTGGGAGTCAGAGGTACCCCGGGGCGGGACTGGGGAGATAAATGTGCTTACAAGGAGTGTGCTGGGAAATAGACAAATAGACATGGGACATTGCAGAATGGGGAAGGTCTCTAGAGAGGGCTCTGAAGAGTCAGTCTACTGTATGCTAAGAGAAGTATGTTCTGAATTGCCCGATTCATTGCGAGGGGCAGAAATTGAAATCCAGATCCACATGATTTACTACCCAGATAGCAAGCAATTTTGCTGCAAGTTTGAAAATGACTTGCTAAGCTATTGCCAGACTCGCCAGGCTTCACAAGTTTGTTGCTGTCAGGAAAGGGTTCACCCGTTGGTGGTGCTGTTGGTCCCGTGGATCGCAGTACCGGTGTCCACCAGCGAGTGTCTTCTTGCAGCCAGGATCTGTAATAAATGCTGGTGGCACTGTCAGATCCATGGGCCGTAGTACTGGTGCCGGCAGTGTTGAGCCAACATTATCTCCTGCGGTTCGGCGTCACCTGAGCCTGATTGCAGGAGATGTGTATAAATACCCGGCAACTCACACTCTAGTTGCCTTGGTATCTCTCCTTGCACCCTGACCTTGCTAGACTGTTACTTGATTCTGAGCCTGCATCCAGTCCTGATCCTGAGCCTATCCTGATCCTGATCCTGTCCCTCCTGTGTTCCTGTTCCCTTTCATCCTTGCCCTGTAGCCTGATCCCATTCACCTTCCCCCATCTGCTGATACCCTGTGTATGAACCCAGCCTGCCTTACGTTTGTGATTCGGGAACTGCCCTTGTTTATCTGCTGATCCTCTGTGTATGACTCTGGCCTGGCTTACATTTTTGATTACGGTATTCCCCATCTTCTGTATATAGCTTTTTGTTATTTGTGGGTCACTGTTTGGGTTTATTGTCACTGTTTGGTTTTGGAGATGTTTGTGTATTTGTATATCACTATCCTAAAAAAAACGCTTGTATATTCACTTTACATGCGTTTTTGGTTCTCTCTGTGCAGTCCACACAGTCTGGTCTTACCATTTCCTGACAGTATACCAAGGCCATCTCTGACCAGAAGTGGCTGCACTGAGGAACCATCCTGGTTAGGTTCTGCGAGTTTTGGTTCAGTTTTGTTGTGAAAAAGTCATCCCACCACAGAGGGGCACTGTGGCTGAATTTTTATGCTGTAGACCTGCAGAGCTCTTGCTGTAGACCAGGGGTCTCCAAACTTTCTAAACAAAGGGCCGGATTACTGTCCTCCAGACTCTAAGGGGGCCGGACTGTGGCCATCAGGAGTACAAAATCCCCCATCATTGGTGTCATTGGGAGGAATTCTGCCCCATCACTGGGAGGAATTCTGCCCCATCACTGGGAGTAATTTTGCCCCATCATTGGGAGAAATTCTGCCCCATCATTGGTGTCATTGGGAGTAATTCTGCCCTATCATTGGTGTCACTGGGAGGAATTCTGCCCCGTCACTGGGAGGAATTCTGCCCCGTCATTGATGTCATTGAAGGAAATTCTGCCCTATCATTCGTGTCATTGGGAGGAATTCTGCCCTGTCACTGGGAAGAATTCTGCCCCATCATTGGGAGGAATTCTGCCCCGTCACTGGGAGAAATTCTGCCCCTTTATTGGTGTCATTGGAAGGAATTCTTCCCCATCATTGGGAGGAAACTGTCCCGTCATTGGGAGGAATTCTGCCCCTTCATTGAAGTCATTGGGAGGAATTCTGCCCCATCATTGGTGTCATTGGGAAGAATTCTGCCCCATCGCTGGGAGGAATTCTGCCCCATCGCTGGGAGGAATTCTGCCCCGTCGCTGGGAGGAATTCTGCCCCGTCGCTGGGAGGAATTCTGCCCCGTCGCTGGGAGGACTTCTGCCCCGTCGCTGGGAGGACTTCTGCCCCGTCATTGGGAGGACTTCTGCCCCATCATTAGGAGGACTTCTGCCCCATCACTGGGAGGACTTCTGGTCCGTCATCTGGAGGAATTCTGCCCCTTCATTGGTGTCATTGGGAGGAATTCTGCCCTTCATTGGTGCCAATGAATAAAAAAGCACCCCAAGGGCCGGATAAGGGCCACTGCTGTAGACTCATCACTGCAACTTTGCTCTTGCTAGAGACTCGCCATGCAAATTTGCTACAAATTGGGAAAGGGTTAACTAGAACTTGTGCTTCAAGTTAACATAAAAACATAAACATAAACAAACCAGTTGTGTGTGAGAGACATTGGAGACATTATGAGGGTCCACAATTCCAACCCTTGTAAGATCAGCCAATCATATCATTTGCTTCACCCAATAAACCAACTAGGATGCTTACCTGATAACTAGCGCCCCCTATCTCGAGGCCTCCTGGGGAAAAAAGACAATGCAGTCGTTATTGTGAGTAAGAGGAAAACAAAGTCATCAATGCTAAAACTACTGATCAGAGTCTTGTGCTCAGTGTTGGAACCCAAACTAATTAGTGTTGTTATCTTAAAGTAGAGCTCCGCCTTTATAACAAGCCACTTGCTTGTCCTCATTGGATATGCCAGTATGTAAATGATGTACAATTACCTGATTAACCAATCAGAAATCATCTCTTAGCACAGAGAAGGACATCTAACTCTCTATAGGTAAATTACATTTTGGAAGAAAATGACGGACCAGGGATTATAATAATTTCCTCCTTACGTTGACGTTTCCTCCTTAGAAGAAAGGCGCAGATCACCAGAATGAGCACCGCAGCCAGACAAGGGAGGACAATACTCAGACTTTTAGACCTGAAACAGAATACCAGCTTAAGAAGAGAGTAAGTAAGTAAATAAATAAAACACATACATAAATATCAATAGCCTCCACCAACCACAACAGCTTATCCGACAATCCAGCCGACAGGACCCATTCCATTCCCCAGAATAAAGACGAGACACACAGCTCCATTCTTTCTGGTTCCAAACGAATGAACCCATTAATGGTACACTCAGCTTGTCATATACAGTTTCAAGCATGCTACAGTACTCACAGGGACAATGAAACTCTCCACCCCCAACATCACACAATGGGGGCTTCGATACACATTCAGATGGGCTAATTACTAATCATTATTCAGACGGTCTGGCTCTGCAATAAGTGATCCCCACCTGTTACACAAAACACATTCATTTACTAAACATAATTGACATGCTAATTCACTATACCTGAAAGGTTAGACTTTTTGGCACCGAATCTAGTGGAGTTAATTACTACAGCTGACAAGTCACATTCCACATCTATTATCAATAGACTTTCACACAATACAGTGTCATTAGCATACACAATGAAAAGGTCTGTAGAAGCAGACCTAGTTAACACAATGGACACAGAATGCAATCACAGCAAGACACTTAAACATCCCATAATAGGCAGCCAGACTGGCTTCCATGCTCCAATTCACATCACCACAGTAGAAGACTTAATTAGCATCTCAACAGTCTATTGAATGAGACATTCTTATTGACCTGTTCGGGGTCAGAATAAACCACCTGTAATATGTCAAGATCTCCTGCAATACATGAATTATCATTAATGTCCCATCTCATGAATAATCCGAGATATCAGTTCTCAGTCATCCTATGCCCCTAAGGGACATAGGATGACCCTAGACCCAAGAGTCATTGGTGAAGCTGGCACAGGAGTACCCCCCTATCCTTCAAAAGTCTCTGTGTGTCACGGGCCATTCCGTTACAAGCCTATTAAAATAAAAAAGCAACTTTTGTGGTCCTGCCGAGCAACTCCTTTCAGCCACTAGATGTCACCAGACCTCCACAATGAATGATGATCAGCATTCAAACTCCTTTCTCTAAGTCCTGTCAGGACCATCTTTAACGCAGGGCAAAAGGGGAAGCTGCCTCGGCCTACAGAAGGGTTGAAGTTTTCTGCTGTACTGTCTGGGTTTCCTGTGCTCAGGGGCATCGGGAGTGGGGGCTAGATCCCCGAATGGGTCCCCAAAAAGCCCGGAGTCTCGGCCATTTATTAAAAAATTATTAGCCCAGAGTCCCCCGAGAAAGTGTGGCGCTGCACTGCGCATGGGCGGGGATGAGTGAGCACAAAGTCCGGTCACGTGGGCTGCGGCACCTAACTCCAAGTGACCAAGACTATTGGACGTCACGCGGTCCCGCCCGCGATCCCGGCATTGGACCAGTGAGACGTCCATCATAGGCGCCGCGCTGGTCCAATGAATGCCAGGATTGCGGGACGTGTGACGTCATTATAGTCACGCACGGCCGGCACGGAGAGACACACTGTGCCTGCACACGGCCACGGCGGGACGAAAAGCACGCTCTTGCATTGCAGCCAGACTTGAGTCTTGAGGACCGATTACAATGCGGCCGCCACGCCGTGTCACTATGAGATCCCCGCTTGGCTCTCCTCTCCTGACATGGATCTGGCTGCCTGGAGTCACCAGTGGAGTGCTGTCTACTCTACTCTCTGATGGGCGTGCCGCACACTACGGCTGAGCTACAGGAGGACTGAGAGGTCACGTCACCTGAAGTCTAGTCAGGTAGGTCACTCAGTGTGTGTCAGTGTATGTCAGGTAGGTCAGTGTTTGTCAGATAGGTCAGTATATGTCAGGTCAGTGTGCGTAAGGTAGGTCAGTGTATGTCAGGTAGGTCAGTCACAGTGTATGTTAGGTAGGTCAGTCACAGTGTATGTCAGGTAGGTCAGTGTATGTCAGGTCAGTGTATGTCAGGTAGGTTAGTCACAGTGTATGTCAAGTAGGTAGGTCAGTGTATGTCAGGTAAATGTATGTCAGGTAGGTCAGTGTATGTCAGGTTGGTCAGAGATGTATCTTGGCCTAGGCCGACAAGGCCTAAGCCTAAGGCGGCACTTTGCGGGGCGCAGCGTTTCGCCACCCCCCCGCACGAAAACCCTCCGCCCGTCTTCCCAACTCTGAGGCAGCCACCCACTCAGATTGCTTCCCGCGGAGCTGCTGGGTGCCGCCTCCCGCGGCTGGCTGCCTTTCTCTGTGTCATGGGAGCACGCCGCGGCCGCATACTGTGGGTAGCGACTGCCAGTGCTGCCCCCATAGATGCAATGATCAATGGGCCATACTGTCTGGTGCACGGCGTGCACGTTGTTTAGCTGGTGGAGGCGGAGCCTAATGCTCCGCCTACCAGCCTCCGCACGGCATCATTCATAGCATCTGCTGTGGTTGGGACGGGAGGAGAAGAGGAGGAGCGAGAGAGAGAGGACGATGGTGGACCGTGGAGGAAGACAAACTTCAGGCAGCACTCAGAACTTAGCAGGTACAAATTGATCAGACGAGAGACTGAGCGAGGAATGTATATCATGTATTTGAAGAAATCAAGCAGGATTTGCTGTTCGGCGAAAATAGCTGCAAGAACCCCCCCCAAAACCAACAAAACCCCAACCCCCCCATTTTTTTCCTTTAAATGTGAACCCAGCCCGAGTTCTGAACTGTTTTACTGATCTAGTGATTCTCAGCTTGACTCTGTAAATGGAGTGTGAGTGTTCGGCCCCCACTTATTAACTTTTTTTTTTATTATTATTTAAGTGTTTTCGGTGAAAATATCGGATGTCTATGACCCCCTCCCCCAGCTTATTAAGATTTTTTTTTATTTAACTGTACGGCGAAAATAGCGGCCGCCAGGCCCCCCCAACCATCGCTTATTAACTTATTAACAATTATCTTTTATATTTAAATTACCTTGTTATCTAAATTATCTGGTAATCTCGTGCAGTATGTCCGCAGTCTCTGGTAATCTCGTGCAGTATGTCCGCAGTCTCTGGTAATCTCGTGCAGTATGTCCGCAGTCTCTGGTAATCTCGTGCAGTATGTCCGCAGTCTCTGGAAATCTCGTGCAGTATGTCCGCAGTCTCTGGTAATCTCATGCAATATGTGCGCACTTTCTGGTAATCTCATGCAGTATGTCCGCACTCTCTGGTAATCTCATGCAGTATGTCCGCAGTCTCTGGTAATCTCATGCCCATTTAGAGTCCTTCATTACTAACAGTGTAATTTTTTAGTTTGCGCCGATCTGTAAGGGCCCTTTCACACTGGCGGCCCGTTCAGGTTCACCCTGTCAGTTTTTTTAGGGGGACCTGAACGGGCGCTCCGACCTCCGACATCCGACATGCCAAAGTGTGACAGAGGAAAACCTACTTTTCCATCCGTCTGGCGGATCGGACCGGGTGAACACGGAGAGACGGTCCATGTTCATCCGATCCCCCCCATAGGGGAGAGCAGAGGAAAGACAGGGCGGTCCCTGCACAGTGTGCGGGGATGGCCCTGTCATCCGACGGCTCAGCGGGGATCAATGGAGCGATCCCCGCTGAGTAAGCAGAGGTTCACGGGGCGGATATTTGCCACCTAGCAACGCCCATGCCTGTGCTGTTTCTTAGCTGAATTGTTACAATGTAGATGTGTGGTGGATCTGAGGAATTGATTGGCTAGATTTTCCTATGAGTTTTGTAAAGATCGACATAAAAAAGGTCCCTTAAGTGTCTCAGGAGGTCTCTTGCTAAACCACTGTCAAGTTGTAGGCGGTGATTCTGTCAGATTGTGCCCCCATCTGGGGGCCCAGTCGGGATTCCCTGTGGGGTTTGAGGACTCCTATGGACTCTTAGCTGCCAGTTATTGACTTATTATCTTTGTAGATTACTGGCAAATCATGGACTTAAAGCAGAGCTCCACTTGTTTGAACCCTCCACTGCCACATTTGACCTTTTTTTTTTGGGGGGGGGGGGGGTAACTGTTTTTTACAAACAGTAAACTAAGCCAGAAGGTCGACCCGCTGCAGGGCTTCACTACCAGTTTCCCTTACACAAGATGCCAGTACCAGCACCCAATAGCTGATTAAAGAATAGGCTTGGGCGAGGAGGACACTGCTGGATCCCTGGACAGGTAAGTGCCCTTATATTAAATAATCAACAACTTGGCTCCTCTTTAACCACTTGCCGACCGGTGCACCACTTGTCGACCGCTGCACGCCGATATACGTCGGCACATTGGCAGAGGTGGGCAAATAGAAGTACAGGTACGTCCCCTTTCATTTACGCGCCCGCCGCGCACTTCGTGACCATGCCAGCAGGCACTGCAAACTCGAAGTCCGCCGGTGTCCCACGATCAGGTCACAGGGCTGCAGGAACGGGGGGATGTCTATGTAAAAAAGGCATCTCCCTGTTCTGCCTAGTGACAGGACACTGATCGTCTGCTTCCTGTCATCGGGAGCAGTGATCAATGTCATTGGTAGCCCATCCCCCCCACAGTTAGAATCACTCCCTAGAACACACTTAACCCCTTCCTCGCCCCCTAGTGTTTAACTCCTTCCCTGCCAGTGTCATTTACACAGTAATCAGTGCAGAACTACAGGTCCCAGGATGAACCAGTGAAATCTATGGGGTCACAAAAAAGGTATAAAAAATGATCTTTTTTTTTTTAGGAAGGGGTCCCTGAATGGCAGTTTTAAAATGTGGTCACCCTATCGGGCCCACACAAACCTGAACAATGAGTGTGCCGGTGAGTCTCAAAACCCGGATCCTGGACTGGGGATTTCATCCCACCCAGTCCTGGATCCCCAGGTTCCAGGTAGGGTGACCACATTTCCAAACTACCATTCAGGGACACCCCCTCCCTTTCCAAAAATCAGCTTGTGCTGTAACGAATCACAGTACGGTGATTGGACACAAGAGGCGGGATTTATGATTTCTCCAATCACAAGCAGGGATTCCTGACCAGGGCAAGTACTGTCAGTGAGTAAAGTGGTGATGTGGCGGCCTTTTTTGGGGGCATCAGACTGGCCCGGGGGGGGGGGGGGGGGGCTGTGTCAGTTTCATTTTGGGACACAGTATTGTCCTGGAATGAAGGTGCCCGGGACAGACCTGCAAAATGGGACTGTCCTGGGCAATCCGGGGACACGTGATCACCCTAGGTCCAGGTCCCAAACTTGCCTTGCCTGGAGCCCCTCAACTTGCCTTGTTGAGAATCCTGTATTCATACACTGGGGGGTACCACACTTCCACAATATATACTGTATGTATGTGTGTGTGTATATATATATATATATATATATATATATATATATATATATATATATACACAGTATAGCATTTTATAAATGGTCACATGACCTCTGTTCACAGCTGCATAAGACCCAGAAAACTGACCCCATTGGGACAGTTGTGCTTTTAAGTCTAGTGTGGTCGGTTTTTAGTAGGAAACAGGGGAACTGGCAGGATCACCAAGTATTTCACACTAAGGAAGCAATACACATATAATTTTTATCACAAGTACATGTAGCATATATCAGGAATAGATATATTGGGGTAACATACATATTAACCACTTCTCGCCCGCCATATAACAAAATGATGGCCGGAAAGTGGTTGTATTATCATGACTGGGCATCATATGACATCCAGCAGGATAAGCCGTGGTGTGTCAGTCTGACACACCGCATCTCTGATCTAGGTAAAGAACCTATGATGTAGGCTCTTTACCATATGATCAGCTGTGTCCAATCACAGCTGGTCACATCGTTTTTATACAGTTACAAGCATGCTACAGTAGTTACAGGGACAATAAAACTCTCCACCCAAAACATCACACAATGGGTGGTTAACGAGTTCCCCCTCCAATCCACACCCAGACAGACACTCTGGCACCACATTTAGAGGGGTTTATTACTACAGCTTGACAAGTCACATTCCACATCTTATCATTAATAGACTTTTTACACAAAACAGTGTCATTAGCATACACAATGAAATATCTCATTAGCAGACCTAATTAACACAATGGACAATGAAATGCAATCACAGCAAGACACTTAAACATCCCATAATAGGCAGCCAGACTGGCTACCAAGCTCCAATTCACATGACCACAGTAGCAGACTTAATTAGCATTTCAACAGTCTATGAGACATTCTTATTGACCTGTTGGGGGTCAGAATAAGCAACCTGTAATATTCCAAGATTTTGCAATACATGAATTATCATTAATGTCCCATCTCATGTAATCCGAGATATCAGTTCTCAGCCATCCTATGCCCAAAAGGGACATATGATGACCCTAGACCCAAGAGTCATTAGTGACGCTGGCACAGGAGTACCCCACATCCTTCAAAAGTCTCTGGGTGTCACGGGCCATTCCGTTACATGCCGTAATCGGCTTTTCCTCTATTCACGATGACAGGCTCTCCTGACAGGGGGGGGGGGGTTTGTGCTATTAATCAGCACATTGATTATCAGGACAGACCCATCAGTGCTGAATATAAGTGCCTCATCATCAGTGCCTATGAGCAGTGGCGGTGCGTCCATGTCACACTACCCGCGTGGGTCTAATACCCGTCAGCTGATTTGCACAGGCATCCCTATTGGACGTCTAGCAGAACAAAAGAAAAGACGCATGGGAGGACAGAGAACCTAGGAGGACACAGGAGCCGTTGCCTGACCCGCTGCATGTCCCGCAGCTCGCCGCTGTCACCTGCTGCCTGACCTGCCACCAAAATGGGGTAAATTCCCGGTCAGACAGTGACCGAGCAGGTGGGTGGGGGGGGGTGGTCACAGTGGCTGCATTTTATGGGTACAGAGGCTGCATTTTATGGTCACAGAGGCTGCATATTATGGGCACACAAGCTGCATATTATGGGCACAGAAGCTGCATTTTATGGGCACAGAAGCTGCATATTATGGACACAGTGGCTGCATATGATGGACACAGAGGCTGAATATGATGGACACATAGGCTGCATATGATGGGCACAGAGGCTGCCTATGATGGGCACAGAGGCTGCATATTATGTGCACAGTGGCTGCATATGATGGGCACAGTGGCTGCATATGATGGGCACAGAGGCTGCATATGATGGGCACAGAGGCTGCATATGATGGGCACAGAGGCTGCATATCATGGGCACAGAGGCTGCATATGATGGGCACAGAGGCTGCATATTATGGGCACAGAGGCTGCATATTATGGGCACAGAAGCTGCATATGATGGGCACAGAGGCTGCATATGATGGGCACAGAGGCTGCATTTTATGGGCATAGTGGCTGCATATGATGGGCACAGAGGCTGCATATGATGAGTACAGTATTTAATACATCCCTCTTTCATCCACCCAACTACTTCAACCCCATTTTTAGATTGACTATGCTAACTGGCCTGTGGACATGTTTGAAGATCTTTTTTTATTTTAGTTTTTTGCCACCTATGAAAAAGTAATGGAAAAAAATTTGAGTGAGATATCCACAGCTTCTCACCTATTGTTTTCATCATCATCCTCATCATCATCCTCCTCATCATCGAAATCGTAGGTACGATCATTGATTTCTTTATCTTAAAGAATTAAAACAAAGCAGAGTTTACACAGCTCCTCCACACGTTAGTAGTTCATCTGAAAGTCATTTTACAACAAGATTTACTAACATTTTGTAGGCCGTCTTTCCACAAATCATAGAATAGGAGGACAGAACATTTATCTCAGAGATCTCTTTGCTGATCCGGCCTTGTATCTGCCTGGGCAGGAGACGGAATGTCGCATAGAGTCGTGTTTTGTCTCCCGCTATATGTGAGATCTTCCTTCTTCCCCTGTTAGTGCTTGTGAAGGAAGCAGCAGGCAGTGACATCATCAGGCCTCATTCATTTGCTGGCCAGATATTCCCAGCTATGTAAGCAAAGGGGTGGGGATAGCAGTGACATCACTGACCAAATATGGTCATGTCATCAGCTATAGTGCGATATGGAAAAGACACATATAGCAGAGATGAAAGAGCTGCTCGCCCCGGAATTAAATACTATGGAAAGAATCCCCAGTGGGGCTTTTAGGCAGCGATGTCAAAAAAGTAAGATACTTGTTACTATAAAAATAGTGGGCCAGATTCACATAGGTTAGCGAATCTTTAGATGTGATTTAAGATCCGCCGGCGCAAGTTTTTGAGGCAAGTGGGTAATTCAAAAAACACTTACCTCAAAATTTGCGGCGGCGTATCGAAATTCCCCCGGCGGAATTCAAATTCCGCGGCTAGGGGGAGTGTACTATTCAAATCAGGCGCGTCCCTGCGCCGATCGAATAGCGCATGCGCCGTCCGGAAATTTTCCCAGCGTGCATTGCTCCAAATGACGTTGCAAGGACGTCATTGGTTTCGATGTTTACGTAAATTACGTCCATCCGTATTCGCGATCGACTTACGCAAACGATGTAAAAAATTCAAATTTCATCACGGGAACGACGGCCATACTTAACATTGGCTGCGCCTCATAGAAGCAGGGGTAACTATACGCCGGGGAAACCCTTACGTAAACGACGTAAAGTGACTGCGTCGGGCCCGCGTATGTTCGTGAATTGGCGTAGAACAAGAACGCCCCCAGCGGCCATTTTAAAATTGCAGTTAAGATCCGACGGTGTAACACAGTTACACCTGTCGGATCTTAGGCATATGTATGCGGAACTGATTCTATGAATCAGGCGCATAGATACGACCGACGCAACTCTGAGATACGACGGTGTATCAGGAGATACACCGTCGTATCTCTATGTGAATCTGGCCCAGTGTTTATTTATACAAATCTCAGATGTGAGCTTCACTTTGCCGACGGCGTCCTTTGATCCTCTCCGGACTAACAGTGGCGAAGTGCGCACGTGCAAGGTCTCGGCATGGCGTCATGAAGTCACGCGGCTTTGCGGCAGAGATGATGACAGCGGTCGGGGCTGTCTAGCCTTCCGGGACGCCAAAGGGAGCCACACGTGGGCCGCTTTTTTTGGCGGACGGGGCGCCATATCTCTCGGGGGAGGGGGGGAGGTAGGCGCCTACGTGCGATCATGCCATACTCTTAGGCCTCGTACACACGACCGGATCTATCCGCTGGGACAGTTCCAGCGGACAAATCCGGTCGTCTGAACGGCCTAGCGAATATTTATCCGCGGAGATTCGTCCGGCCGATCGATTTCAAGCGGATAGAAATTTCTTAGCATGCTAAGAAACCTTTCCGCTTCAATCGTGTCCCGCGGATTGATTCGGTCGTCTGTACAGACTCACCGGATCAATCCGTCCGCTCCCCTCCCTCGCATGCGTCGTAATGATTCGACGCATGCGTGGAAGTACTTACCTTCCAGCTTCACGCACGTCGCAGCGTCATCATCGCGGCGACGACGCGACACGTCACCGCGGATGTATTCCGCGCGGATTTTGATCCGATGGTGTGTACAAGCCATCGGATCAAAATCCGGAGGAGGAATCTCCGCTGGAAACGGTCCGGCGGACCGTTTCCAGCGGAGATCCCCTCGTCTGTACGAGGCCTTAGGGCTGTATATAATGACTGGCTACTGGGGAATCAATACTAGATTCCATACAGGCCAGGTCGGATGCCATTGCGTCTATGTTCTCTCGGCACCGCGTCCCTACCTGTCCTGCATAATTGCAGCCAGGTTCCCAACAATATACTACGCATAATCCATACAAGCTATATCACCACACCAGGTATATTATAGTATCTATATACTGTATATTATTTTACAATTTTGGTTTTCGTTTGATCACAATTTTCGCAGGCGCCGGCTCCTCCATCCCTTGGAGGGCGTCCTTAATGTGGCTCCTTGTAAGCCCCTTTGGGTGGGCCCTTCAATCCTGGGAAGGTGGGGGCAGCCTTGAGTCCCTCCGGATCATCCAGAGGCTCCAAACATTATCAACTACTATAGTACTAGATTATCATAATTACTCATTACCTATTACTGGTTAGTCAACCTTACGGGACGCATAAGGATGCCCCGATTAACATTATATACATTGGCAACTTACAATTGCTTTCAGCCCATAGACTCTTATTTATATATATATATATATATATATATATATATATAGGGCCAGATCCACGTAGATAGGCGTAACTTTAAATGGGCGTAGCGTATCGTAGTTACGCTACACCGCCGCAACTTTGAGAGGCAAGTGCTGTATTCACAAAGCACTTGCCTCTAAAGTTACGGCGGCGTAGCGTAAATGTTCCGGCGTAAGCGCACCTAAATCAAATGAGGAACAGGGGGGCGTGTTTTATGTAAACTAAGCATAACCCCACATAAATTACGCTTTTTTGAAACGGTGCATGCTCAGTATCACGTTGAATTTTCAAATTAAATTACGTGAACGTAATTTACGCAAAGCCCTATTCGCAAACGTTTTAAGCAAACGACGTAAACAACGGAAAATTCGACGCTGTCCCGACGTCCATACTTAACATTGCGTACGCCTCATGAGGCAGGGGTAACTATACGTCGGAAAAAGCCTTACGCAAACGACGTAAAAAAATGCGCCGGGCGGACGTACGTTCTGAGAATCGGCGTATCTAGCTAATTTGCATACTCTACGCGGAAATCAACGGAAGCGCCACCTACCGGCCACCGTAAATATGCACCTAAGATCCGACGGCGTACTAAGACGTACGCCAGTCGGATCTAGCCCACATTCAGGCGTATCTTTGTTTTGTGAATACAAAACAAAGATACGCCGGCGCATCGTAGAACTTACGCGGCGTATGAATAGATACGCCGCTGTAAGTTCTTGGTGGATCTGGGCCATATAGTCTAACTGTCATCTGGCAGGTGTGCTCAGAATTAACTTACCTAATTTTTTCTAACTAATTATGGCTATCATGGGTCTTCGTTGCAGGTGCCGGCTCCTCCATCCCTTGGAGGGCGTCCTTAATGTGGCTCCTTGTAAGCCCCTTTGGGTGGGCCCTTCACTCCTGGAAAGGTGGGGGCAGCCTTGAGCCCCTCCGGATCATCCAGCGGCTCCAAACATCTTTGGTCACAAGATCATTTATTCCATGTTTTAGAGGTAAATATAATCACTATGGTAGATTCAATGTGATGTATGATGACATGTTCTCTTTTTTTACTCTGAATTTATGTAATATATTTTTTTGAATCAATTATCCCCCTGAAGAGACCGCATACAGGTCGAAACGCGTCGGGGTCTATATACTGTATAACATTATGGAACATAACGATATGTATAAGGCCGCGTACACACGACCGGTCCAAACCGATGAAAACGGACCGTAGTCCAGTTTCATCGGTCCAAACCGACCGTGTGTACGGCCCATCGGACTTTTGTCCTTCAGACCAAAGTTTGAGAACTTGCTTTAAAATCGAACCGATGGACGGCTGACCATCGGTCAAAACCGATGGTTAGTACACAAAAGCATCGGTTCAAAACGCGCGCATGCTCAGAATCAAGTCGACGCATGCTTGGAAGCATTGAACTTAGTTTTTTTCAGCACGTCGTTGTGTTTTACGTCACCGCGTTCTGACAAGATCGGGTTTTGAACTGATGGGCCCAGATTCTCAAAGGAGCTACGACGGCGTATCTCCAGATACACCGTCGTATCTCTGAGGCCGGGTACACACGGACAAACATGTATGGTGAAAGCGGTCCGTCGGACCGTTTTCACCATACATGTCTGCCAGAGGGCTTCTGTACGATGGTTGTACACACCATCGTACAGAAGTCCGCGCGTAAACAATACGCGGGGCGTGTCCGCGGTGTCGCCGCGTCGATGACGCGGTGTCGCCGCGACAATGACGCGGCGACGTGGGCGGCCCGCCTTTAAAATGCTTCCACGCATGCGTCGAAGTCATTCGACGCATGCGAGGGACGGCGGGCGCCTGGACATGTACGGTAGGTCTGTACTGACGACCGTACATGTCCGAGCGGGCTGAATTCCAGCGGGCTGTTTTAAAACAAGTCCAGGAATATTTGTCTGCTGGGAAAAGGCCCGGCGGGCAAATGTTTGCTGGAATTCGGCCCGCTCGCGCCCACACACGACCAAACATGTCTGCTGAAACTGGCCTGCGGGCCAGTTTCAGCAGACATGTTTGCTCGTGAGTATGGGGCCTGAGTCCGAGCCGTCGTATTTATGCGCCTGATTCTTAGAATCAGTTACACATAGATTTGTATTAGATCCGACCAGCGTAAGTCTCTTACGCCGTCGGATCTTAACTGCATATTTACGCTGGCCGCTAGGGGCGTGTACGCTGATTTACACCTAGAAATATGTAAATCAGCTAGATACGCAAATTCACGAACGTACGCCCGGCCGACGCAGTACAGATACGCCGTTTACGTTAGGCTTTTCCCGGCGTAAAGTTACCCCTGCTATATGAGGCGTACATGCGGCGTACCAATGTTAAGTATGGACGTCGTCCCCGCGTCGAATTTTGAAAATTTTACGTCGTTTGCGTAAGTTGTTCGCGAATAGGGCTGGGCGTCATTTACGTTCACGTCGAAAGCATTGGCTTCTTGCGGGTTAATTCGGAGCATGCGCACTGGGATACTTTCACGGACAGCATGCGCTGTTCGTAAAAAGCGTAATTTACGTGGGGTCACATAAAATTAACATAACACACGCCCACATCTACCACATTTTAATTAGGCGGGCTTACGCCGGCCTATTTACGCTACGCCGCTGTAACTTTTGTTTGAGAATACGGCACTTGCCTGTAAAAGTTGCGGAGGCGTAACGTAAATAGGATACGTTACGCCCGCACAAAGATACGCCGCTGTACGTGAATCTGGGCCATGGTGTGTACGCACATCGGTCTGCTTAAGCGGTGAACCGATGAAAACGGTACGTCGGACCATTCTCATCGGATGGATCGACCGTGTGTACGCGGCCTAACAGTTTTTGTCTACTGCATCATGGAATTTGTTTTTTTTTTACCATTGGACCTGATTTTTTATATATTGCATTTTCACCCATCATGACATCTGAGATTTTTATAAATAAACACTGGGCTAGATTCAGCAATGAATTACGCCGGCGTATATATAGATACGCCGCGTAAATTCAAAGCTGTGCCGGCGTATCTTTTTTCTGTATTCAGAAAGCAAGATACGCCGACATTAGCCTAAGATCCGACTGGCGTAAGTCTCTTACACCGTAGTATCTTAGGGTGCATTTTTCCGCTGGCCGATAGGTGGCGCTTCCGTCGTTTTCGTTAGGCGCTATTTTTTTACGTCGTTTATGCTAGGCTTTTTCGGCGTAAGGTTACTCCTGCTATTAGGAGGCGCACGCAATGTTAAGTATGGCCGTCGTTCCCGCGTCGAATTTTTTACGCCGTTTGCGAATAGGGCTGGACGTAATTTACTTCCACGTCGAAACCAATGACGTCCTTGCGGCGTACTTTGGAGAAATTCCACGTTCGGGAAAAACGTCAATCACGTCGCGTCACCAAGAATTAACAGAAAAACACGCCCCCTCATCCACATTTTAATTACGCGCGCTTACGCCGGCCCCATTTACGCTACGCCGCCGTAACTTAGAAGGCAAGTGCTTTGTGAATACAGCACTTGCCTCTCTAACTTACGGCGGTGTAACGTAAATACGATACGCTACGCCACCATAACAATGCGCGCCCCTACCTGAATCTAGCCCACTATTTTTATAGTAACAAGTATCTTACTTTTTTGACATCGCTGCCTTAAAGCCCCACTGGGGAATCTTTCCATAGTATGTCAGCGGGTATAGTAATTGACGTAATTACCCAGATATAGCCACCTGGCCATATTTTGGTAATGGTCACGTTTGTTGAAGGACATCACTGGGAATACCCCACCCCCTTGTTTACATTTAGTGGACAGGACCAGAGCCGTCGTTTGTGGCGAGTGTAGCGACGGGATAAGACAAGTCCATCAGTCGGCGGGCACTATTCATCATGATTGTCACTGGATGATGTGTGAGTGACAATGGATTTACATCATGGGGCATTTATTTTTTTAATAAAAGAATTGTCAAAATGTGTGTTTTTTATTTACACTTTATACTTTTTTTTGTGACTGTGTAGGGACACTGTGTACCCCTTTCTCTTTCACATGGAAGAACTGGTGTTCGGAGGACCCTTTATTTTTAAAGGTGACTTCCAGATTCTGATAAGCCCCCCACCCACAGATTAGGCCAGGGTTGTGGGTAGGAGGCTCTTGTATTCATCATCATGGGGACAAGGTACTTTTCTGTGGGAAACACAACAAGGAATGGTAGCCTCCCTATATTGAGGCCTTGTATGGTTCAGGAAGCGGGGTGGAAGTGCGTGAAAGACCCCATACGTTTCTGGCCTGCCAGGCTGCATTGTTATATAAGGGTCTGCTATGGATTTTGTCTATGTATGTCAGGTAGGTGAGGTGAGTGTATGTATGTCAGGTAGGTGACGTGAGTGTATGTATGTCAGGTAGGTGAAGTCAGTATATGTCAGGTAGGTCTATGTATGTCAGGTAGGTGAAGTGAGTGTATGTATGTCAGGTAGGTGAGATGAGTGTATGTATGTCAGGTAGGTGAGGTGAGTGTATGTATGTATGTCAGGTAGGTGAGGTGAGTGTATGTATGTCAGGTAGGGGAGGTGAGTGTATGTATGTCAGGTAGGGGAGGTGAGTGTATGTATGTCAGGTAGGTCTAGGTATGTCAGGTAGGTGAGGTGAGTGTATGTATGTCAGGTAGGTGAGGTGAGTGTATGTATGTCAGGTAGGTGAGGTGAGTGTATGTATGTCAGGTAGGTGACGTGAGTGTATGTATGTCAGGTAGGTGAAGTCAGTATATGTCAGGTAGGTCTATGTATGTCAGGTAGGTGAAGTGAGTGTATGTATGTCAGGTAGGTGAGATGAGTGTATGTATGTCAGGTAGGTGAGGTGAGTGTATGTATGTATGTCAGGTAGGTGAGGTGAGTGTATGTATGTCAGGTAGGGGAGGTGAGTGTATGTATGTCAGGTAGGGGAGGTGAGTGTATGTATGTCAGGTAGGTCTAGGTATGTCAGGTAGGTGAGGTGAGTGTATGTATGTCAGGTAGGTGAGGTGAGTGTATGTATGTCAGGTAGGGGAGGTGAGTGTATGTATGTCAGGTAGGTGACGTGAGTGTATGTATGTCAGGTAGGTCTAGGTATGTCAGGTAGGTGAGGTGAGTGTATGTATATCAGGTAGGTGGGGTGAGTGTATGTATGTCAGATAGGTGAGGTGAGTGTATGTATGTCAGGTAGGTGAGGTGAGTGTATGTATGTCAGGTAGGTGAGGTGAGTGTATGTATGTCAGGTAGGTCTAGGTATGTCAGGTAGGTGAGGTGAGTGTATGTATGTCAGGTAGGTGAGGTGAGTATATGTATATCAGGTAGGTGAGGTGAGTGTATGTATGTCAGGTAGGTGAGGTGAATGTATGTCAGGTAGGTGAGGTGAGTGTATGTATGTCAGGTAGGTGAGGTGAGTGTATGTATGTCAGGTAGGTGAGGTGAATGTATGTCAGGTAGGTGAGGTGAGTGTATGTATGTCAGGTAGGTGAGGTGAGTGTATGTATGTCAGGTAAGTGAGGTGAGTGTATGTATGCCAGGTAGGGGAGGTGAGTGTATGTATGTCAGGTAGGTGAGGTGAGTGTATGTATGTCAGGTAGGTGAGGTGAGTGTATGTATGTCAGGTAGGTCTAGGTATGTCAGGTAGGTGAGGTGAGTGTATGTATGTCAGGTAAGTGAGGTGAGTGTATGTATGCCAGGTAGGTGAGGTGAGTGTATGTATGTCAGGTAGGTCTAGGTATGTCAGGTAGGTGAGGTGAGTGTATGTATGTCAGGTAAGTGAGGTGAGTGTATGTATGCCAGGTAGGTGAGGTGAGTGTATGTATGTCAGGTAGGGGAGGTGAGTGTATGTATGTCAGGTAGGTGAGGTGAGTGTATGTATGTCAGGTAGGTGAGGTGAGTGTATGTATGTCAGGTAGGTGAGGTGAGTGTATGTATGTCAGGTAGGTCTAGGTATGTCAGGTAGGTGAGGTGAGTGTATGTATGCCAGGTAGGTGAGGTGAGTGTATGTATGTCAGGTAGGTGAGTGTATGTATGTCAGGTAGGTGAGGTGAGTGTATGTATGTCAGGTAGGTGAGTGTATGTATGTCAGGTAGGTCTATGTATATCAGGTAGGTGAGGTGAGTGTATGTATGTCAGGTAGGTGAGGTGAGTGTATGTATGTCAGGTAGGGGAGGTGAGTGTATGTATGTCAGGTAGGTGACGTGAGTGTATGTATGTCAGGTAGGTCTAGGTATGTCAGGTAGGTGAGGTGAGTGTATGTATATCAGGTAGGTGGGGTGAGTGTATGTATGTCAGATAGGTGAGGTGAGTGTATGTATGTCAGGTAGGTGAGGTGAGTGTATGTATGTCAGGTAGGTGAGGTGAGTGTATGTATGTCAGGTAGGTCTAGGTATGTCAGGTAGGTGAGGTGAGTGTATGTATGTCAGGTAGGTGAGGTGAGTATATGTATATCAGGTAGGTGAGGTGAGTGTATGTATGTCAGGTAGGTGAGGTGAATGTATGTCAGGTAGGTGAGGTGAGTGTATGTATGTCAGGTAGGTGAGGTGAGTGTATGTATGTCAGGTAGGTGAGGTGAGTGTATGTATGTCAGGTAAGTGAGGTGAGTGTATGTATGTCAGGTAGGTGAGGTGAGTGTATGTATGTCAGGTAGGTGAGGTGAGTGTATGTATGTCAGGTAAGTGAGGTGAGTGTATGTATGCCAGGTAGGGGAGGTGAGTGTATGTATGTCAGGTAGGTCTAGGTATGTCAGGTAGGTGAGGTGAGTGTATGTATGTCAGGTAAGTGAGGTGAGTGTATGTATGTCAGGTAGGTGAGGTGAGTGTATGTATGTCAGGTAGGTCTAGGTATGTCAGGTAGGTGAGGTGAGTGTATGTATGTCAGGTAGGTGAAGTCAGTATATGTTAGGTAGGTCTATGTATGTCAGGTAGGTGAGGTGAGTGTATGTATGTCAGGTAGGTGAGGTGAGTGTATGTATGTCAGGTAGGTGAGATGAGTGTATGTATGTCAGGTAGGTGAGGTGAGTGTATGTATGGCAGGTAGGTCTATGTGTGTCAGGTAGGTGAGGTGAGTGTATGTATGTCAGGTAGGTGAGGTGAGTGTATGTATGGCAGGTAGGTCTATGTGTGTCAGGTAGGTGAGGTGAGTGTATGTATGTCAGGTAGGTGAGGTGAGTGTATGTATGTCAGGTAGGGGAGGTGAGTTTATGTATGTCAGGTAGGTCTAGGTATGTCAGGTAGGTGAGGTGAGTGTATGTATGTCAGGTAGGTGAGGTGAGTGTATGTATGTCAGGTAGGGGAGGTGAGTTTATGTATGTCAGGTAGGTCTAGGTATGTCAGGTAGGTGAGGTGAGTGTATGTATGTCAGGTAGGTGAGGTGAGTGTATGTATGTCAGGTAGGGGAGGTGAGTTTATGTATGTCAGGTAGGTCTAGGTATGTCAGGTAGGTGAGGTGAGTGTATGTATGTCAGGTAGGTGAGGTGAGTGTATGTATGTCAGGTAGGGGAGGTGAGTGTATGTATGTCAGATAGGTCTAGGTATGTCAGGTAGGTGAGGTGAGTGTATGTATGCCAGGTAGGTGAGGTGAGTGTATGTATGTCAGGTAAGTGAGGTGAGTGTATGTATGTCAGGTAAGTGAGGTGAGTGTATGTATGTCAGGTAAGTGAGGTGAGTGTATGTCAGGTAGGTGAGGTGAGTGTATGTATGTCAGGTAGGTGAGGTGAGTGTATGTATGTCAGGTAAGTGAGGTGAGTGTATGTATGTCAGGTAGGTCTAGGTATGTCAGGTAGGTGAGGTGAGTGTATGTATGCCAGGTAGGTGAGGTGAGTGTATGTATGTCAGGTAAGTGAGGTGAGTGTATGTATGTCAGGTAAGTGAGGTGAGTGTATGTATGTCAGGTAAGTGAGGTGAGTGTATGTATGTCAGGTAGGTGAGGTGAGTGTATGTATGCCAGGTAGGTGAGGTGAGTGTATGTATGTATGTCAGGTAGGTGAGGTGAGTGTATGTATGTCAGGTAAGTGAGGTGAGTGTATGTATGTCAGGTAGGTCTAGGTATGTCAGGTAGGTGAGGTGAGTGTATGTATGTCAGGTAGGGGAGGTGAGTTTATGTATGTCAGGTAGGTCTAGGTATGTCAGGTAGGTGAGGTGAGTGTATGTATGTCAGGTAGGTGAGGTGAGTGTATGTATGTCAGGTAGGGGAGGTGAGTGTATGTATGTCAGGTAGGTCTATGTATGTCAGGTAGGTGAGGTGAGTGTATGTATGTCAGGTAGGTGAGGTGAGTGTATGTATGTCAGATAGGTCAATGTATGTCAGGTAGGTGAGGTGAGTGTATGTATGTCAGGTAGGTGAGGTGAGTGTATGTATGTCAGGTAGGTGAGGTGAGTGTATGTATGTCAGGTAGGTGAGGTGAGTGTATGTATGTCAGGTAGGTGAGGTGAGTGTATGTATGTCAGGTAGGTCTATGTATATCGGGTAGGTGAGGTGAGTGTATGTATATCGGGTAGGTGAGGTGAGTGTATGTATGTCAGGTAGGTAAGGTGAGTGTATGTATGTCAGGTAGGTGAGGTGAGTGTATGTATGTCAGGTAGGTGAGGTGAGTGTATGTATGTCAGGTAGGTGAGGTGAGTGTATGTATGTCGGGTAGGTCTATGTATGTCAGGTAGGTGAGGTGAGTGTATATATGTCAGGTAGGTTAGGTGAGTGTATGTATGTCAGGTAGGTGAGGTGAATGTATGTCAGGTAGGTGAGGTGAGTGTATGTATGTCAGGTAGGTGAGGTGAATGTATGTCAGGTAGGTGAGGTGAGTGTATGTATGTCAGGTAGGTCTAGGTATGTCAGGTAGGTGAGGTGAGTGTATGTATGTCAGATAGGTCAATGTATGTCAGGTAGGTGAGGTGAGTGTATGTATGTCAGGTAAGTGAGGTGAGTGTATGTATGTCAGGTAGGTGAGGTGAGTGTATGTATGTCAGGTAGGTGAGGTGAGTGTATGTATGTCAGGTAGGTGAGGTGAGTGTATGTATATCAGGTAGGGGAGGTGAGTGTATGTATGTCAGGTAGGTGAGGTGAGTGTATGTATGTCAGGTAGGTGAGGTGAATGTATGTCGGTGAGGTGAGTGTATGTATGTCAGGTAGGTGAGGTGAGTGTATGTATGTCAGGTAGGTGAGATGAGTGTATGTATGTCAGGTAAGTGAGGTGAGTGTATGTATGCCAGGTAGGGGAGGTGAGTGTATGTATGTCAGGTAGGTGAGGTGAGTGTATGTATGTCAGGTAGGTCTAGGTATGTCAGGTAGGTGAGGTGAGTGTATGTATGTCAGGTAAGTGAGGTGAGTGTATGTATGTCAGGTAGGTGAGGTGAGTGTATGTATGTCAGGTAGGTCTAGGTATGTCAGGTAGGTGAGGTGAGTGTATGTATGTCAGGTAGGTGAAGTCAGTATATGTTAGGTAGGTCTATGTATGTCAGGTAGGTGAGGTGAGTGTATGTATGTCAGGTAGGTGAGATGAGTGTATGTATGTCAGGTAGGTGAGGTGAGTGTATGTATGTCAGGTAGGTGAGGTGAGTGTATGTATGTCAGGTAGGGGAGGTGAGTGTATGTATATCAGGTAGGTGAGGTGAGTGTATGTATGTCAGGTAGGTGAGGTGAGTGTATGTATGTCAGGTAGGGGAGGTGAGTTTATGTATGTCAGGTAGGTCTAGGTATGTCAGGTAGGTGAGGTGAGTGTATGTATGTCAGGTAGGTGAGGTGAGTGTATGTATGTCAGGTAGGGGAGGTGAGTGTATGTATGTCAGGTAGGTGACGTGAGTGTATGTATGTCAGGTAGGTCTAGGTATGTCAGGTAGGTGAGGTGAGTGTATGTATGTCAGGTAGGTGAGGTGAGTGTATGTATGTCAGGTAGGTGAGGTGAGTGTATGTATGTCAGGTAGGTCTAGGTATGTCAGGTAGGTGAGGTGAGTGTATGTATGTCAGGTAAGTGAGGTGAGTGTATGTATGTCAGGTAGGTGAGGTGAGTGTATGTATGTCAGGTAGGTGAGGTGAATGTATGTCAGGTAGGTGAGGTGAGTGTATGTATGTCAGGTAGGTGAGGTGAGTGTATGTATGTCAGGTAAGTGAGGTGAGTGTATGTATGTCAGGTAGGTGAGGTGAGTGTATGTATGTCAGGTAGGTCTAGGTATGTCAGGTAGGTGAGGTGAGTGTATGTATGTCAGGTAAGTGAGGTGAGTGTATGTATGTCAGGTAGGTGAGGTGAGTGTATGTATGTCAGGTAGGTCTAGGTATGTCAGGTAGGTGAGGTGAGTGTATGTATGTCAGGTAGGTGAGGTGAGTGTATGTATGTCAGGTAGGTGAGGTGAGTGTATGTATGTCAGATAGGTCAATGTATGTCAGGTAGGTGAGGTGAGTGTATGTATGTCAGGTAGGTGAGGTGAGTGTATGTATGTCAGGTAGGTGAGATGAGTGTATGTATGTCAGGTAGGTGAGGTGAGTGTATGTATGTCAGGTAAGTGAGGTGAGTGTATGTATGCCAGGTAGGGGAGGTGAGTGTATGTATGTCAGGTAGGTGAGGTGAGTGTATGTATGTCAGGTAGGTCTAGGTATGTCAGGTAGGTGAGGTGAGTGTATGTATGTCAGGTAAGTGAGGTGAGTGTATGTATGTCAGGTAGGTGAGGTGAGTGTATGTATGTCAGGTAGGTCTAGGTATGTCAGGTAGGTGAGGTGAGTGTATGTATGTCAGGTAGGTGAAGTCAGTATATGTTAGGTAGGTCTATGTATGTCAGGTAGGTGAGGTGAGTGTATGTATGTCAGGTAGGTGAGATGAGTGTATGTATGTCAGGTAGGTGAGGTGAGTGTATGTATGTCAGGTAGGTGAGGTGAGTGTATGTATGTCAGGTAGGGGAGGTGAGTGTATGTATATCAGGTAGGTGAGGTGAGTGTATGTATGTCAGGTAGGTGAGGTGAGTGTATGTATGTCAGGTAGGGGAGGTGAGTTTATGTATGTCAGGTAGGTCTAGGTATGTCAGGTAGGTGAGGTGAGTGTATGTATGTCAGGTAGGTGAGGTGAGTGTATGTATGTCAGGTAGGGGAGGTGAGTGTATGTATGTCAGGTAGGTGACGTGAGTGTATGTATGTCAGGTAGGTCTAGGTATGTCAGGTAGGTGAGGTGAGTGTATGTATGTCAGGTAGGTGAGGTGAGTGTATGTATGTCAGGTAGGTGAGGTGAGTGTATGTATGTCAGGTAGGTGAGGTGAGTGTATGTATGTCAGGTAGGTCTAGGTATGTCAGGTAGGTGAGGTGAGTGTATGTATGTCAGGTAAGTGAGGTGAGTGTATGTATGTCAGGTAGGTGAGGTGAGTGTATGTATGTCAGGTAGGTGAGGTGAATGTATGTCAGGTAGGTGAGGTGAGTGTATGTATGTCAGGTAGGTGAGGTGAGTGTATGTATGTCAGGTAAGTGAGGTGAGTGTATGTATGCCAGGTAGGTGAGGTGAGTGTATGTATGTCAGGTAGGTCTAGGTATGTCAGGTAGGTGAGGTGAGTGTATGTATGTCAGGTAAGTGAGGTGAGTGTATGTATGTCAGGTAGGTGAGGTGAGTGTATGTATGTCAGGTAGGTCTAGGTATGTCAGGTAGGTGAGGTGAGTGTATGTATGTCAGGTAGGTGAGGTGAGTGTATGTATGTCAGGTAGGTGAGGTGAGTGTATGTATGTCAGATAGGTCAATGTATGTCAGGTAGGTGAGGTGAGTGTATGTATGTCAGGTAGGTGAGGTGAGTGTATGTATGTCAGGTAGGTGAGGTGAGTGTATGTATGTCAGGTAGGGGAGGTTAGTGTATGTATGTCAGGTAGGTCTATGTATATCGGGTAGGTGAGGTGAGTGTATGTATATCGGGTAGGTGAGGTGAGTGTATGTATGTCAGGTAGGGGAGGTGAGTGTATGTATGTCAGGTAGGTCTATGTATATCGGGTAGGTGAGGTGAGTGTATGTATATCGGGTAGGTGAGGTGAGTGTATGTATGTCAGGTAGGTGAGGTGAGTGTATGTATATCAGGTAGGTGAGGTGAGTGTATGTATGTCAGGTAGGTGAGGTGAGTGTATGTATATCAGGTAGGTGAGGTGAGTGTATGTATATCAGGTAAGTGAGGTGAGTGTATGTATGTCAGGTAGGTGAGGTGAGTGTATGTATGTCAGGTAGGTGAGGTGAGTGTATGTATGTCAGGTAGGTGAGGTGAGTGTATGTATGTCAGGTAGGTGAGGTGAGTGTATGTATGTCAGGTAGGTGAGGTGAGTGTATGTATGTCAGGTAGGTGAGGTGAGTGTATGTATGTCGGGTAGGTCTATGTATGTCAGGTAGGTGAGGTGAGTGTATATATGTCAGGTAGGTTAGGTGAGTGTATGTATGTCAGGTAGGTGAGGTGAATGTATGTCAGGTAGGTGAGGTGAGTGTATGTATGTCAGGTAGGTGAGGTGAATGTATGTCAGGTAGGTGAGGTGAGTGTATGTATGTCAGGTAGGTCTAGGTATGTCAGGTAGGTGAGGTGAGTGTATGTATGTCAGATAGGTCAATGTATGTCAGGTAGGTGAGGTGAGTGTATGTATGTCAGGTAGGTGAGGTGAGTGTATGTATGTCAGGTAGGTGAGGTGAGTGTATGTATGTCAGGTAGGTGAGGTGAATGTATGTCAGGTAGGTGAGGTGAGTGTATGTATGCCAGGTAGGGGAGGTGAGTGTATGTATGTCAGGTAGGTGAGGTGAGTGTATGTATGTCAGGTAGGTCTAGGTATGTCAGGTAGGTGAGGTGAGTGTATGTATGTCAGGTAGGTGAGGTGAGTGTATGTATGTCAGGTAGGTCTAGGTATGTCAGGTAGGTGAGGTGAGTGTATGTATGTCAGGTAGGTGAAGTCAGTATATGTTAGGTAGGTCTATGTATGTCAGGTAGGTGAGGTGAGTGTATGTATGTCAGGTAGGTGAGGTGAGTGTATGTATGTCAGGTAGGTGAGATGAGTGTATGTATGTCAGGTAGGTGAGGTGAGTGTATGTATGTCAGGTAGGTGAGGTGAGTGTATGTATGTCAGGTAGGGGAGGTGAGTGTATGTATGTCAGGTAGGTGACGTGAGTGTATGTATGTCAGGTAGGTCTAGGTATGTCAGGTAGGTGAGGTGAGTGTATGTATGTCAGGTAGGGGAGGTGAGTGTATGTATGTCAGGTAGGTGACGTGAGTGTATGTATGTCAGGTAGGTCTAGGTATGTCAGGTAGGTGAGGTGAGTGTATGTATGTCAGGTAGGTGAGGTGAGTGTATGTATGTCAGGTAGGTGAGGTGAGTGTATGTATGTCAGGTAGGTCTAGGTATGTCAGGTAGGTGAGGTGAGTGTATGTATGTCAGGTAAGTGAGGTGAGTGTATGTATGTCAGGTAGGTGAGGTGAGTGTATGTATGTCAGGTAGGTGAGGTGAATGTATGTCAGGTAGGTGAGGTGAGTGTATGTATGTCAGGTAGGTGAGGTGAGTGTATGTATGTCAGGTAAGTGAGGTGAGTGTATGTATGCCAGGTAGGTGAGGTGAGTGTATGTATGTCAGGTAGGTCTAGGTATGTCAGGTAGGTGAGGTGAGTGTATGTATGTCAGGTAAGTGAGGTGAGTGTATGTATGCCAGGTAGGTGAGGTGAGTGTATGTATGTCAGGTAGGTGAGGTGAGTGTATGTATGTTAGGTAGGTGAGGTGAATGTATGTCAGGTAGGTGAGGTGAGTGTATGTATGTCAGGTAGGTGAGGTGAGTGTATGTATGTCAGGTAGGGGAGGTGAGTGTATGTATGTCAGGTAGGTGAGGTGAGTGAATGTATGTCAGGTAGGTGAGGTGAGTGTATGTATGTCAGGTAGGGGAGGTGAGTGTATGTATGTCAGGTAGGGGAGGTGAGTGTATGTATGTCAGGTAGGTGAGGTGAGTGTATGTATGTCAGGTAGGTCTATGTATGTCAGGTAGGTGAGGTGAGTGTATATATGTCAGGTAGGTTAGGTGAGTGTATGTATGTCAGGTAGGTGAGGTGAATGTATGTCAGGTAGGTGAGGTGAGTGTATGTATGTCAGGTAGGTCTATGTATGTCAGGTAGGTGAGGTGAGTGTATGTATGTCAGATAGGTCAATGTATGTCAGGTAGGTGAGGTGAGTGTATGTATGTCAGGTAGGTGAGGTGAGTGTATGTATGTCAGGTAGGTGAGGTGAGTGTATGTATGTCAGGTAGGTGAGGTGAGTGTATGTATGTCAGGTAGGTGAGGTGAGTGTATGTATGTCAGGTAGGTGAGGTGAGTGTATGTATGTCAGGTAGGTGAGGTGAGTGTATGTATATCAGGTAGGTGTATGTATGTCAGGTAGGTGAGGTGAGTGTATGTATGTCAGGTAGGTGAGGTGAGTGTATGTATGTCAGGTAGGTGAGGTGAGTGTATGTATGTCAGGTAGGTGAGGTGAGTGTATGTATGTCAGGTAGGTGAGGTGAGTGTATGTATGTCAGGTAGGTGAGGTGAGTGTATGTATGTCAGGTAGGTGAGGTGAGTGTATGTATGTCAGGTAGGTGAGGTGAGTGTATGTATATCAGGTAGGTGAGGTGAGTGTATGTATGTCAGGTAGGTGAAGTCAGTATATGTTAGGTAGGTCTATGTATGTCAGGTAGGTGAGGTGAGTGTATGTATGTCAGGTAGGTGAGGTGAGTGTATGTATGTCAGGTAGGTGAGGTGAGTGTATGTATGTCAGGTAGGGGAGGTGAGTGTATGTATGTCAGGTAAGTGAGGTGAGTTTATGTATGTCAGGTAGGGGAGGTGAGTTTATGTATGTCAGGTAGGTCTAGGTATGTCAGGTAGGTGAGGTGAGTGTATATATGTCAGGTAGGTGAGGTGAGTGTATGTATATCAGGTAGGTGAGGTGAGTGTATGTATGTCAGGTAGGGGAGGTGAGTGTATGTATGTCAGGTAAGTGAGGTGAGTGTATGTATGTCAGGTAGGGGAGGTGAGTTTATGTATGTCAGGTAGGTCTAGGTATGTCAGGTAGGTGAGGTGAGTGTATATATGTCAGGTAGGTGAGGTGAGTGTATGTATATCAGGTAGGTGAGGTGAGTGTATGTATGTCAGGTAGGGGAGGTGAGTGTATGTATGTCAGGTAGGTCTATGTATATCGGGTAGGTGAGGTGAGTGTATGTATATCGGGTAGGTGAGGTGAGTGTATGTATGTCAGGTAGGTGAGGTGAGTGTATGTATGTCAGGTAGGTGAGGTGAGTGTATGTATGTCAGGTAGGTGAGGTGAGTGTATGTATGTCAGGTAGGTGAGGTGAGTGTATGTATATCAGGTAGGTGAGGTGAGTGTATGTATGTCAGGTAGGTGAAGTCAGTATATGTTAGGTAGGTCTATGTATGTCAGGTAGGTGAGGTGAGTGTATGTATGTCAGGTAGGTGAGGTGAGTGTATGTATGTCAGGTAGGTGAGGTGAGTGTATGTATGTCAGGTAGGTGAGGTGAGTGTATGTATATCAGGTAGGTGAGGTGAGTGTATGTATGTCAGGTAGGGGAGGTGAGTGTATGTATGTCAGGTAGGTCTATGTATATCGGGTAGGTGAGGTGAGTGTATGTATATCGGGTAGGTGACGTGAGTGTATGTATGTCAGGTAGGTCTATGTATATCGGGTAGGTGAGGTGAGTGTATGTATATCAGGTAGGTGAGGTGAGTGTATATATGTCAGGTAGGTGAGGTGAGTGTATGTATGTCAGGTAGGTGAGGTGAATGTATGTCAGGTAGGTGAGGTGAGTGTATGTATGTCAGGTAGGTCTAGGTATGTCAGGTAGGTGAGGTGAGTGTATGTATGTCAGGTAGGTGAGGTGAGTGTATGTATGTCAGGTAGGTGAGGTGAGTGTATGTATGTCAGGTAGGTGAGGTGAGTGTATGTATGTCGGGTAGGTCTATGTATGTCAGGTAGGTGAGGTGAGTGTATATATGTCAGGTAGGTGAGGTGAGTGTATGTATGTCAGGTAGGGGAGGTGAGTGTATGTATGTCAGGTAGGTGAGGTGAGTGTATGTATGTCAGGTAGGTGAGGTGAGTGTATGTATGTCAGGTAGGGGAGGTGAGTGTATGTATGTCAGGTAGGTGAGGTGAGTGTATGTATGTCAGGTAGGTGAGGTGAGTGTATGTATGTCGGGTAGGTCTATGTATGTCAGGTAGGTGAGGTGAGTGTATATATGTCAGGTAGGTTAGGTGAGTGTATGTATGTCAGGTAGGTGAGGTGAATGTATGTATGTCAGGTAGGTGAGGTGAGTGTATGTATGTCAGGTAGGTGAGGTGAGTGTATGTATGTCAGGTAGGTGAGGTGAGTGTATGTATGTCAGGTAGGTGAGGTGAGTGTATGTATGTCAGGTAGGTCTAGGTATGTCAGGTAGGTGAGGTGAGTGTATGTATGTCGGGTAGGTCTATGTATGTCAGGTAGGTGAGGTGAGTGTATATATGTCAGGTAGGTTAGGTGAGTGTATGTATGTCAGGTAGGTGAGGTGAATGTATGTCAGGTAGGTGAGGTGAGTGTATGTATGTCAGGTAGGTGAGGTGAGTGTATGTATGTCAGGTAGGTGAGGTGAGGGTATGTATGTCAGGTAGGTCTAGGTATGTCAGGTAGGTGAAGTGAGTGTATATATGTCAGGTAGTTGAGGTTAGGTAGGTCAGTGTGTCAGGTAGGTGAGTGTATGTATGTCAGGTAGGTGAGGTCAGGTAGGTCCGTGTGTCAGGTAGGTGAGTTTAGTGGTCATTGATGGGCACTGGTAAGCCAGGCAGCAAGTGAGCTTAGCCTCCGCCACACAACCTCACCGCCAGCCAAAAAAACGTGCTGCGATAACCCCCCCAGTGGCGACTTTGCGCTGAAGCCCCTGGTCTTTTTGCCACCTAGCAACGCCCCTGCTATGTGCCAAGCCAGTGTCTCGATCAGTATCACTTGATTGTGTTACACTGACACGTTACTGAGCATTCGTAGACTTAACATAAAATAAGATATCTGATGAATATTTGGTTGTAATCGTTTTTGAAGACGCGGGCACTGAGGTTGTCATCTTGATCCCGGTTTCCTTCTAAGTGACAAGCATGTAGCTAGTGAAGCACTTCAGTTCTTACTATTTTCTTTGTAGTGACTTACTATAGAGTGCAGCACGGAAGATGATGAGTGAACTATAAAAAAAACAAGCCGTCAATGGCAGATCTTCTATTTCTGTCCTCGGGGATCCCTGAAAAAGCAGATCTGAAAGCAAAGAAGTGTATATGTGTGTGTGTGTGGTGTGATTTACCTGTAAACAATTTTTTCAATTTTCCCAGCAATCCCTGTAAATCAGACAAGTCTGCCAGAAAAAACAAAGTATTGTCATTTTACTTCACTCAAATACACTAAGCAAAACAGCTAGGTCAGAGACCCACCCCCTGAATGGTTTATTCTCACAATAAAGAGCTTGACTGAGAGATACAAAGTAACATTGTTTATAAACATTGATCAGACAGGAGATAGAGAGATACAAAGTAACATTGTTTATAAACATTGATCAGACGGGAGATAGAGAGATACAAAGTAACATTGTTTATAAACATTGATCAGACGAGAGAGAGAGATACAAAGTTACATTGTTTATAAACATTGATCAGAGAGGAGATAGAGAGATACAAAGTAACATTGTTTATAAACATTGATCAGACAGGAGATAGAGAGATACAAAGTAACATTGTTTATAAACATTGATCAGACAGGAGATAGAGCGATCTAGGCCTCATTCACACTGCATGTTATAATAATTTCTAAAAAAGCCAGTAGCATTGCAGTGAGTTTTTCAATGTTCTTCAACATTTTTGCAATAGCGTTTTTAGCATTTTCAAGCATTTACATTTTATTTTTTCAATGGATCAAAACATTTTAGAGAAGTAACATTGGAGAAGTAACATTGGAGAAGAAACATTGGAGAAGAAACTTTGGAGAAGAAACTTTGGAGAAGAAACATTGGAGAGGAAACATTGGAGAAGAAACATTGGAGAAGAAGCATTGGAGAAGAAACATTAGAGAAGAAACATTGGAGAAGAAACATTGGAGAAGAATCATTGGAGAAGAAACATTGGAGAAGTCACATTGGAGAAGAAACATTGGAGAAGAATCATTGGAGAAGAAACATTGGAGAAGAAACATTGGAGAAGAATCATTGGAGAAGAAACATTGGAGAAGAAACATTGGAGAAGAAACATTGGAGAAGTCACATTGGAGAAGAAACATTGGAGAAGTCACATTGGAGAAGAATCATTGGAGAAGTCACATTGGAGAAGAAACATTGGAGAAGAAACATTGGAGAAGTCACATTGGAGAAGTCACATTGGAGAAGAATCATTGGAGAAGAAACATTGGAGAAGAAACATTGGAGAAGAATCATTGGAGAAGAAACATTGGAGAGGAAACGTTGGAGAAGTCACATTGGAGAGGAAACATTGGGGAAGAAACATTGGAGAAGTCACATTGGAGAAGAAACATTGGAGAAGAAACATTGGAGAAGAAACATTGGAGAAGAAACATTCGGGAAGAAACATTGGAGAGGAAACGTTGGAGAAGAAACATTGGAGAAGAAACATTGGGGAAGAAACATTGGAGAAGAAACATTGGAGAAGTCACATTGGAGAAGAAACATTGGTGAAGAAACATTGGAGAAGAAAAATTGGAGAAGAAACATTGGAGAAGAAACATTGGAGAAGAAACATTGGAGAAGTCACATTGGGGAAGAAACATTGGGGAAGAAACATTGGAGAAGAAACATTGGAGAAGTCACATTGGAGAAGAAACATTGGAGAAGTCACATTGGAGAAGAAACATTGGAGAAGTCACATTGGAGAAGAAACATTGGAGAAGAAACATTGGAGAAGTCACTGTGATACATTTGCCTATATGTCTCAGTTTACTGCTCCCTGCTAGCCAGGTTATTGATGTGCTAATGTCCCCTCACTATTTCTAAAGGTTAATTGATCTATTGTGTTGTGTGAAGGAGAGCTGGGTTTAAGTGGCTTGTGTTAATTATTCTGATTGCTTCATTGTGGTAATTATCTCTCTATATGCGGGGTCGAGCGGTCTGGTTGATGTATTCAGTACAGCTAGTGCTCAGCGTCATTGATGTCATTGTCTAAAGAAAATGTGTTTCAGCATCTGCCCCGTCGTGTCTACCTACTCATCTGTATGGAAGCCCCAGTGTGAGGGGGGCGGAGATTTGTCATTGTAACAGTTTTGGAAATGACATATAAGCTGTGTGTTATAACATTAAAGTCTGTGTTGTTCAAGCAGTAAGCTTGTCTCATGTGTGGCTTTCTGGGCGATTCCAGGGATATCCCTCCTCGTGGAATATTGGGGTGATTTTCGTTATGGGAAGAAGGGAACGTTGACGGGGATATCATACCGATACCGTCACAATTGGTTGGTAGCAGTGGGATTTTTCCCTTCTATTCCCCTTCACACCCGGATTCCAAGCAGACACTGGAAGAACTACTGGAAGTTCGTGGAAGGATTGCTAGCAACAAAACCAAGCGGGTCATCATAGCAGAATCAATGGAGCTAGACCAGGAGGACGGGATTGCAGCAACGCCAGCAGTACAAGAGATGGAGACACCAGTGATTCAGGAGGAGGAATCGCCAGCCAACAAGCTAATGAGAGAGAAGCTAGCGTGGTTCGGCCCGAACCCAACGCCAGATGTGGTACTGAAAGTGATGGACCTGTTAGCGAAGGAGGCTAAAGAAATAAGAGACGCGGAGCTACAGAAGGATAAACAAATAAGGGACGCAGAGCTACAGAAGGATAAACAAATAAGAGACGCAGAGCTACAGGAGGCTAAAGAAATAAGGGACGCAGAACTACAGAAGGATAAACAAATAAGAGACGCAGAGCTACAGGAGGATAAACAAATAAGGGACGCAGAACTACAGAAGGATAAACAAATAAGGGACGCAGAACTACAGTTAAAACTGGCAGCAGTCCAACAAGCAGCCGCACATTCTCCAAACAGTGAGTACAGCACAGCAGACACAAGGAAGATTCCGTTTAGCGCTTTTAAAGCTTTTGATGAAAAGGACTGTGAGATTGATAACTTCCTGGCGGATTTTGAGCGACAATGTAACCTGCACCGAATAGCTAGAGGAGACTGGGTTGCAATATTGTCAGGCAAACTGTCAGGCAAAGCTTCTGATGCTTTCCGGACCGTGCCAGATCAGGATATTCATAGCTACGCCCGGGTTAAAGAAGTGCTCCTGGCTCGTTATGCAGTAACCCCAGAGTCCCACCGACAGAAGTTCAGGGACTCACGCAAAACCACGAAAGACTCTTATGCGGAATGGGCATGCCAATTGTCCCTGTCGGCCTCTAACTGGGTTAACAGCAGCCAGGCCACCACCGCAGAGGACATTTTGCAACTAATGCTCCTGGAGCAATTTTACAATCACATCCAGACGGACGTCAAAGATTGGGTGAGAGATCGCAGGCCCATGACTCTACCAGAGGCCGCGAAGTTGGCGGATGAATATGCAGATACTCGCAAGACGAACCAGGTCACACCACAGGAACAACCTCCACCACAAACGGCACCCTCACACCCACCAGCCGCTAGATACCAACCTCCTAACAGACCGGTGACATCTAGCCCTCGCTATCATCGCCAGGAGGGCAACGAACAACGCTGCTTCCGGTGCAAACAGCTGGGTCACTTCAAGCAGAATTGCCCCATGAATGACAACACCAGGTCAAATTGGTCTCAACCTGGGTACCGCCCACCAGCAGCAGCCCATTGTGTAGACTCGGCTTGGGATCCAAAGGAGCTGGGTCAGGAAGAACCATTGGGCACCCCTTACGAAGCCCTCATGGTACAATCTGTTATTACGGACAACAGGGAACACCATTGTCAGCTGGTCATGGGCGACAGCCCTGAGCCAGAGGGGCCCTGGAGGGAGCTGGGCAGAAAGAGGCACCGCCGGCCACCCTTCAAGAAGAAGAGGTCCTGGAAGCCGTATAACAAGCTGACCTGGGAGGAGAAGAAGCGACTGGAGGAGAGGGAGTCGCAGCGGGCGTCCCAGATGCGTGCCGAGATGTTCGCCAAGGGCCCACCGGTGGCCCCTTACACCACCACCCAGTTCCTGATGATGAAGGACCACGTGGAGAGCCTGCAGGACATGAGCAAGCAGGAGCTGATCCGTGAGTACATAGAGCTGGAGGAGTGCATAAGCCGCATGGAGGAGGAGAACAACCACCTGAGGTCACAGCAGCATGAACTGGAGATGGAGCTGGAGAAGCTCCAAGAGGAGAACCGGCGGCTGCGGAGGGAGCAGGGGGTGGCTGACCTTATGGGGCTCTGATTCCCCTCCCCCCCCCCCCCCCGGACTCTGAGCACCAGTGCTACAGCATTTCAACAAATATAACTTTTTCTTTTTATGAATCTCCTGGGATTGTCACTTCAGAGCCATAACCTGCCCCCTCCCATAGCGGGACACCTAGACGGCGGCGCACAGACCCATTCGCTGTCTTCACACTGACTTCTGGTGACTTTGCAGATCGCACAAAGACTTGGGGACTGACCAGCGTGTGATCTGACGACCCGGTGACATACCTGAGTCTGAAGCAGTTGCCAAGGGAGGTCAGTCATGCCAAACGGAGTTAACCTCTGACTAATAGCTCTGAACCCGTCAACCCTACTGGACCAGGGAAGGTCCAACCGGGTTTGCCGGAGCAGGGAGCAAAAGGGGGGCCATTGTGATACATTTGCCTATATGTCTCAGTTTACTGCTCCCTGCTAGCCAGGTTATTGATGTGCTAATGTCCCCTCACTATTTCTAAAGGTTAATTGATCTATTGTGTTGTGTGAAGGAGAGCTGGGTTTAAGTGGCTTGTGTTAATTATTCTGATTGCTTCATTGTGGTAATTATCTCTCTATATGCGGGGTCGAGCGGTCTGGTTGATGTATTCAGTACAGCTAGTGCTCAGCGTCATTGATGTCATTGTCTAAAGAAAATGTGTTTCAGCATCGGCCCCGTCGTGTCTACCTACTCATCTGTATGGAAGCCCCAGTGTGAGGGGGGCGGAGATTTGTCATTGTAACAGTTTTGGAAATGACATATAAGCTGTGTGTTATAACATTAAAGTCTGTGTTGTTCAAGCAGTAAGCTGGTCTCATGTGTGGCTTTCTGGGCGATTCCAGGGATATCCCTCCTCGTGGAATATTGGGGTGATTTTCGTTATGGGAAGAAGGGAACGTTGACGGGGATATCATACCGATACCGTCACAGTCACATTGGAGAAGAAACATTGGAGAAGAAACATTGGAGAAGTCACATTGGAGAAGAAACATTGGAGAAGTCACATTGGAGAAGTCACATTGGAGAAGAAACATTGGAGAAGAAACATTGGAGAAGAAACATTGGAGAAGTCACATTGGAGAAGAAACATTGGATAAGTCACATTGGAAAAGTCACATTGGAGAAGTCACATTGGAGAAGAAACATTGGAGAAGAAACATTGGAGAAGTCACATTGGAGAAGAAACATTGGAGAAGAAACATTGGAGAAGAAACATTGGATAAGTCACATTGGAGAAGAAACATTGGAGAAGTCACATTGGAGAAGTCACATTGGAGAAGTCACATTGGAGAAGAAACATTGGAGAAGTCACATTGGAGAAGAAACATTGGAGAAGTCACATTGGAGAAGTCACATTGGAGAAGTCACATTGGAGAAGTCACATTGGAGAAGTCACATTGGAGAGAAGAAACATTGGAGAAGAAACATTGGAGAAGTCACATTGGAGAAGAAACATTGGATAAGTCACATTGGAGAAGAAACATTGGATAAGTCACATTGGAGAGAAGAAACATTGGAGAAGAAACATTGGAGAAGTCACATTGGAGAAGTCACATTGGAGAAGAAACATTGGAGAAGTCACATTGGAGAAGTCACATTGGAGAAGAAACATTGGAGAAGTCACATTGGAGAAGTCACATTGGGGAAGTCACATTGGAGAAGAAACGTTGGAGAAGAAACATTGGAGAAGTCACATTGGAGAAGAAACATTGGAGAAGTCACATTGGAGAAGAAACATTGGAGAGGAAACATTGGAGAAGTCACATTGGAGAAGTCACATTGGAGAAGTCACATTGGAGTAGTCACATTGGAGAAGTCACATTGGAGAAGAAACATTGGAGAAGAAACATTGGAGAAGTCACATTGGAGAAGTCACATTGGAGAAGAAACATTGGAGAAGTCACATTGGAGAAGAAACATTGGAGATGAAACATTGTAGAAGTCACATTGGAGAAGAAACATTGGAGAAGAAGCATCGGAGAAGAAGCATTGGAGAAGAAGCATTGGAGAAGAAACATTGGAGAAGAAGCATTGGAGAAGAAGCATTGAAGAAGAAGCATTGGAGAAGAAACATTGGAGAAGAAACATTGGAGAAGAAACATTGGAGAAGTCACATTGGAGAAGAAACATTGGAGAAGAAACATTGGAGAAGTCACATTGGAGAAGTCACATTGGAGAAGTCACATTGGAGAAGAAGCATTGGAGAAGAAACATTGGAGAGTAAACATTGGAGAAGAAACATTGGAGAAGAAACATTGGTGAAGAAACATTGGAGAAGTCACATTGGAGAAGTCACATTGAAGAAGAAACATTGGAGAAGAAACATTGGAGAAGAAACATTGGAGAGGAAACATTGGAGAAGAAACATTGGAGAAGAAACATTGGTGAAGAAACATTGGAGAAGAAACATTGGAGAAGAAACATTGGAGAAGAAACATTAAAGAAGAAACATTGGAGAAGAAACATTGGAGAAGAAACATTGGAGAAGAAACATTGGAGAAGTCACATTGGAGAAGAAACATTGGTGAAGAAACATTGGAGAAGAAACATTGGAGAAGAAACATTGGAGAAGAAACATTGAAGAAGAAACATTGGAGAAGAAACATTGGAGAAGAAACATTGGAGAAGAAACATTGGAGAAGTCACATTGGATATGAAACATTGGAGAAGTCACATTGGAGAAGTCACATTGGAGAAGTCACATTGGAGAAGTCACATTGGAGAAGAAACATTGGAGAAGAAACATTGGAGAAGAAACATTGGAGAAGAAACATTGGAGAAGTCACATTGGAGAAGTCACATTGGAGAAGAAACATTGGAGAAGTCACATTGGAGAAGAAACATTGGAGAAGTCACATTGGAGAAGTCACATTGGAGAAGTCACATTGGAGAAGTCACATTGGAAAAGTCACATTGGAGAAGTCACATTGGAGAAGAAACATTGGAGAAGAAACATTGGAGAAGTCACATTGGAGAAGAAACATTGGAGAAGAAACATTGGAGAAGTCACATTGGAGAAGAAACATTGGAGAAGTCACATTGGAGAAGTCACATTGGAGAAGTCACATTGGAGAAGAAACATTGGAGAAGTCACATTGGAGAAGAAACATTGGAGAAGTCACATTGGAGAAGTCACATTGGAGAAGTCACATTGGAGAAGTCACATTGGAGAAGTCACATTGGAGAGAAGAAACATTGGAGAAGAAACATTGGAGAAGTCACATTGGAGAAGAAACATTGGATAAGTCACATTGGAGAAGAAACATTGGATAAGTCACATTGGAGAGAAGAAACATTGGAGAAGAAACATTGGAGAAGTCACATTGGAGAAGTCACATTGGAGAAGAAACATTGGAGAAGTCACATTGGAGAAGTCACATTGGAGAAGAAACATTGGAGAAGTCACATTGGAGAAGTCACATTGGGGAAGTCACATTGGAGAAGAAACGTTGGAGAAGAAACATTGGAGAAGTCACATTGGAGAAGAAACATTGGAGAAGTCACATTGGAGAAGAAACATTGGAGAGGAAACATTGGAGAAGAAACATTGGAGAAGAAACATTGGAGAAGTCACATTGGAGAAGAAACATTGGTGAAGAAACATTGGAGAAGAAACATTGGAGAAGAAACATTGGAGAAGAAACATTGAAGAAGAAACATTGGAGAAGAAACATTGGAGAAGAAACATTGGAGAAGAAACATTGGAGAAGTCACATTGGATATGAAACATTGGAGAAGTCACATTGGAGAAGTCACATTGGAGAAGTCACATTGGAGAAGAAACATTGGAGAAGAAGCATCGGAGAAGAAGCATTGGAGAAGAAGCATTGGAGAAGAAACATTGGAGAAGAAGCATTGGAGAAGAAGCATTGAAGAAGAAGCATTGGAGAAGAAACATTGGAGAAGAAACATTGGAGAAGAAACATTGGAGAAGTCACATTGGAGAAGAAACATTGGAGAAGTCACATTGGAGAAGAAACATTGGAGAGGAAACATTGGAGAAGTCACATTGGAGAAGTCACATTGGAGAAGTCACATTGGAGTAGTCACATTGGAGAAGTCACATTGGAGAAGAAACATTGGAGAAGAAACATTGGAGAAGTCACATTGGAGAAGTCACATTGGAGAAGAAACATTGGAGAAGTCACATTGGAGAAGAAACATTGGAGATGAAACATTGTAGAAGTCACATTGGAGAAGAAACATTGGAGAAGAAGCATCGGAGAAGAAGCATTGGAGAAGAAACATTGGAGAAGAAGCATTGGAGAAGAAGCATTGAAGAAGAAGCATTGGAGAAGAAACATTGGAGAAGAAACATTGGAGAAGAAACATTGGAGAAGTCACATTGGAGAAGAAACATTGGAGAAGAAACATTGGAGAAGTCACATTGGAGAAGTCACATTGGAGAAGAAGCATTGGAGAAGAAACATTGGAGAGGAAACATTGGAGAAGAAACATTGGAGAAGAAACATTGGTGAAGAAACATTGGAGAAGTCACATTGGAGAAGTCACATTGAAGAAGAAACATTGGAGAAGAAACATTGGAGAAGAAACATTGGAGAGGAAACATTGGAGAAGAAACATTGGAGAAGAAACATTGGACAGGAAACATTGAAGAAGAAACATTGGAGAAGAAACATTGGTGAAGAAACATTGGAGAAGAAACATTGGAGAAGAAACATTGGAGAAGAAACATTGAAGAAGAAACATTGGAGAAGAAACATTGGAGAAGAAACATTGGAGAAGAAACATTGGAGAAGTCACATTGGATATGAAACATTGGAGAAGTCACATTGGAGAAGTCACATTGGAGAAGTCACATTGGAGAAGTCACATTGGAGAAGAAACATTGGAGAAGAAACATTGGAGAAGAAACATTGGAGAAGAAACATTGGAGAGGAAACGTTGGAGAAGTCACATTGGAGAAGAAACATTGGAGAAGTCACATTGGAGAAGAATCATTGGAGAAGTCACATTGGAGAAGAAACATTGGAGAAGAAACATTGGAGAAGTCACATTGGAGAAGTCACATTGGAGAAGAATCATTGGAGAAGAAACATTGGAGAGGAAACGTTGGAGAAGAAACATTGGAGAGGAAACATTGGGGAAGAAACATTGGAGAAGTCACATTGGAGAAGAAACATTGGAGAAGAAACATTGGAGAAGAAACATTGGAGAAGAAACATTGGGGAAGAAACATTGGAGAGGAAACGTTGGAGAAGAAACATTGGAGAAGAAACATTGGGGAAGAAACATTGGAGAAGAAACATTGGAGAAGTCACATTGGAGAAGAAACATTGGTGAAGAAACATTGGAGAAGAAAAATTGGAGAAGAAACATTGGAGAAGAAACATTGGAGAAGAAACATTGGAGAAGTCACATTGGGGAAGAAACATTGGGGAAGAAACATTGGAGAAGAAACATTGGAGAAGTCACATTGGAGAAGAAACATTGGAGAAGTCACATTGGAGAAGAAACATTGGAGAAGTCACATTGGAGAAGAAACATTGGAGAAGTCACATTGGAGAAGAAACATTGGAGAAGTCACATTGGAGAAGAAACATTGGAGAAGAAACATTGGAGAAGTCACATTGGAGAAGAAACATTGGAGAAGAAACATTGGAGAAGTCACATTGGAGAAGAAACATTGGAGAAGTCACATTGGAGAAGTCACATTGGAGAAGAAACATTGGAGAAGAAACATTGGAGAAGAAACATTGGAGAAGTCACATTGGAGAAGAAACATTGGATAAGTCACATTGGAAAAGTCACATTGGAGAAGTCACATTGGAGAAGAAACATTGGAGAAGAAACATTGGAGAAGTCACATTGGAGAAGAAACATTGGAGAAGAAACATTGGAGAAGAAACATTGGAGAAGTCACATTGGAGAAGAAACATTGGAGAAGTCACATTGGAGAAGTCACATTGGAGAAGAAACATTGGAGAAGTCACATTGGAGAAGTCACATTGAAGAAGAAACATTGGAGAAGAAACATTGGAGAAGAAACATTGGAGAGGAAACATTGGAGAAGAAACATTGGAGAAGAAACATTGGTGAAGAAACATTGGAGAAGAAACATTGGAGAAGAAACATTGGAGAAGAAACATTGAAGAAGAAACATTGGAGAAGAAACATTGGAGAAGAAACATTGGAGAAGAAACATTGGAGAAGTCACATTGGAGAAGAAACATTGGTGAAGAAACATTGGAGAAGAAACATTGGAGAAGAAACATTGAAGAAGAAACATTGGAGAAGAAACATTGGAGAAGAAACATTGGAGAAGAAACATTGGAGAAGTCACATTGGATATGAAACATTGGAGAAGTCACATTGGAGAAGTCACATTGGAGAAGTCACATTGGAGAAGTCACATTGGAGAAGAAACATTGGAGAAGAAACATTGGAGAAGAAACATTGGAGAAGTCACATTGGAGAAGTCACATTGGAGAAGAAACATTGGAGAAGTCACATTGGAGAAGAAACATTGGAGAAGTCACATTGGAGAAGTCACATTGGAGAAGTCACATTGGAGAAGTCACATTGGAAAAGTCACATTGGAGAAGTCACATTGGAGAAGAAACATTGGAGAAGAAACATTGGAGAAGTCACATTGGAGAAGAAACATTGGAGAAGAAACATTGGAGAAGTCACATTGGAGAAGAAACATTGGAGAAGTCACATTGGAGAAGTCACATTGGAGAAGTCACATTGGAGAAGAAACATTGGAGAAGTCACATTGGAGAAGAAACATTGGAGAAGTCACATTGGAGAAGTCACATTGGAGAAGTCACATTGGAGAAGTCACATTGGAGAGAAGAAACATTGGAGAAGAAACATTGGAGAAGTCACATTGGAGAAGAAACATTGGATAAGTCACATTGGAGAAGAAACATTGGATAAGTCACATTGGAGAGAAGAAACATTGGAGAAGAAACATTGGAGAAGTCACATTGGAGAAGTCACATTGGAGAAGAAACATTGGAGAAGTCACATTGGAGAAGTCACATTGGAGAAGAAACATTGGAGAAGTCACATTGGAGAAGTCACATTGGGGAAGTCACATTGGAGAAGAAACGTTGGAGAAGAAACATTGGAGAAGTCACATTGGAGAAGAAACATTGGAGAAGTCACATTGGAGAAGAAACATTGGAGAGGAAACATTGGAGAAGTCACATTGGAGAAGTCACATTGGAGAAGTCACATTGGAGTAGTCACATTGGAGAAGTCACATTGGAGAAGAAACATTGGAGAAGAAACATTGGAGAAGTCACATTGGAGAAGTCACATTGGAGAAGAAACATTGGAGAAGTCACATTGGAGAAGAAACATTGGAGATGAAACATTGTAGAAGTCACATTGGAGAAGAAACATTGGAGAAGAAGCATCGGAGAAGAAGCATTGGAGAAGAAGCATTGGAGAAGAAACATTGGAGAAGAAGCATTGGAGAAGAAGCATTGAAGAAGAAGCATTGGAGAAGAAACATTGGAGAAGAAACATTGGAGAAGAAACATTGGAGAAGTCACATTGGAGAAGAAACATTGGAGAAGAAACATTGGAGAAGTCACATTGGAGAAGTCACATTGGAGAAGTCACATTGGAGAAGAAGCATTGGAGAAGAAACATTGGAGAGGAAACATTGGAGAAGAAACATTGGAGAAGAAACATTGGTGAAGAAACATTGGAGAAGTCACATTGGAGAAGTCACATTGAAGAAGAAACATTGGAGAAGAAACATTGGAGAAGAAACATTGGAGAGGAAACATTGGAGAAGAAACATTGGAGAAGAAACATTGGACAGGAAACATTGAAGAAGAAACATTGGAGAAGAAACATTGGTGAAGAAACATTGGAGAAGAAACATTGGAGAAGAAACATTGGAGAAGAAACATTGAAGAAGAAACATTGGAGAAGAAACATTGGAGAAGAAACATTGGAGAAGAAACATTGGAGAAGTCACATTGGATATGAAACATTGGAGAAGTCACATTGGAGAAGTCACATTGGAGAAGTCACATTGGAGAAGTCACATTGGAGAAGAAACATTGGAGAAGAAACATTGGAGAAGAAACATTGGAGAAGAAACATTGGAGAAGTCACATTGGAGAAGTCACATTGGAGAAGAAACATTGGAGAAGTCACATTGGAGAAGAAACATTGGAGAAGAAACATTGGAGAAGTCACATTGGAGAAGTCACATTGGAGAAGTCACATTGGAGAAGTCACATTGGAGAAGAAACATTGGAGAAGTCACATTGGAGAAGAAACATTGGAGAAGAAACATTGGAGAAGTCACGTTGGAGAAGAAACATTGGAGAAGTCACATTGGAGAAGTCACATTGGAGAAGTCACATTGGAGAAGTCACATTGGAGAAGAAACATTGGAGAAGTCACATTGGAGAAGAAACATTGGAGAAGTCACATTGGAGAAGTCACATTGGAGAAGAAACATTGGAGAAGAAACATTGGAGAAGAAACATTGGAGAAGAAACATTGGAGAAGAAACATTGGAGAAGAAACATTGGAGAAGAAACATTGGAGAAGTCACATTGGAGAAGAAACATTGGAGAAGTCACATTGGAGAAGAAACATTGGAGAAGTCACATTGGAGAAGAAACATTGGAGAAGAAACATTGGAGAAGAAACATTGGAGAAGAAACATTGGAGAAGAAACATTGGAGAAGTCACATTGGAGAAGAAACATTGGAGAAGAAACATTGGAGAAGAAACATTGGAGAAGAAATGTTGGAGAAGTCACATTGGAGAAGTCACATTGTTTATTGCTTATTAACTCCCTAGTTATTAACTAAGCTAAACCAATAAAAGGTTTTAAAAAGCTCCTCAAATGTTATCTATAAATAATTTTGAATGGCTTTTTACCAGAATAATAATTTGTGTGTCATTTTAACTGCTTGCCGACCAGCCACCGCAGTTATACGGCGGCAGGTCGGCTCTGCTGGGTGAGAGCAAGTAGATCTACGTCATCTCTCCCAGCAGCCAATAGGGGCGCTCGCTCCTGACTCCCGCGCACGTGCCTGGCGGTCACGATCACCGCTGAGCACCCGCGATTGCTCGTTACAGAGCGGGGACCGGGAGCTGTGTGTGTAAACACACAGCTCCCGGTCCTGTCAGGGGAGAAATGCTGATCTTCTGTTCATACAATGTATGAACAGCGATCAGTCATTTCCCCTAGTGAGTCCACCCCCCCCTACAGTTAGAACACACCCAGGGAACATACTTAACCCCTTCCCTGCCCCCTAGTGTTAACCCCTTCGCTGCCAGTGGCATTTTTATAGTAATCAATGCATTTTTATAGCACTGATCGCTATAAAAATGCCAATGGTCCCAAAAATCTGTCAAAAGTGTCCGAAGTGTCCGCCATAATGTCGGAGTACCGAAAAAAAATCGCTGATCGCCGCCATTACTAGTAAAAAAAAAATATTAATAATAAAAATGCCATAAAACTACCCCCTATTTTGTAAACGCTATAACTTTTGTGCAAACCAATTAATAAACGCTTATTGCGTTTTTTTTTTTTTTTACGAAAAATATGTAGAAGAATACGTATCGGCCTAAACTGAGGAAAAAAATGTTTTTTTATATATTTTTGGGGGATATTTATTATAGCAAAAAGTTAAAATAATTCATATTTTTCAAAATTGTTGCTCTATTTTTGTTTATAGCGCAAAAACTAAAAACCGCAGAGGTGATCAAATACCACCAAAAGAAAGCTCTATTTGTGGGGAAAAAAACACGCCAATTTTGTTTGGGAGCCACATTTTATTTTGCCCTTTTTTTGTTCATGATTTGTAAAAAATATAAAATATAATTATTGCCAGACCATATCACCAAAAGGAAGCCTTCTTTATCCCCAAAATGTTATATGTATTACATTGCTATCTAAAGTAATGACAACAGTGGGCCAGATTCTGGTAGATTCTGAGTTGGCGTAGCGTAAGCCATTTACACTACGCCACCGTAACTTACTGGAGCAAGTGCCGTATTCCTCAAGCACTTGCTCCGTAGTTTGCGGCGGCGTAGTGTAAATGGCCCGGCGTATCCCCGCGTAATTCAAAGGTGGCAGCTTGTATTTAAATTAAGCGCGCCCCCGCGTCGATTGAACTGCGCATGCGCCGGGCTGAAAAATAGCCCAGTGCGCATGCTCCAGCTCACGACGGAAAACGTCAATGACGCCAACGTGTGCGTCATTGACGTAAAGTCGTATTCAAGAACGACTTAGGAAAACGACGTACCCGACGGGAAAAGACGACGCTGAGCCAACGCCATACTTAACATGGCATACGGCGGACTGGCGTAAGGTTACCCCTCATATAGCAGGGGTAACCTTACGCCTACGGAAACGACGTAAGCGACGACTACGTGACGCAAAATCGTTCGGGAATCGGCGTATCAGGCTCATTTGCATAGTCAAATGAGACCTGAACGTAAACGCCACTTAGCGGCCGGCGGCGAATTACATTTAAGATCCGACAGTGTAAGTCACTTACACCTGTCGGATCTTGGCCGTATCTATGCGAAAATGATTCTAGGAATCACTCACATAGATACCCGGGCTCAGAACCAGAGATACGACGGTGTTTCCTGAGATACTCCATCGTAACTCTTCTGAGAATCTGGCCCAGTGTCACTAAATAAACAGACCCATAACATAAATGTATAATGTAATGTATAATATGCATTTTAAATTGTAAATACCTTTCACAAAATCTCTGGCGTCTCTCACCCAGTCTTGTGCTCTATGAAAACCTGCCACTGCTGCCAGACAACATACACAGGTCAGAGATCTCACATTTATCCACTGCCGTAAATCAATACAGCTTAATCACCTACAAATCCCAGTCACTGTATCCCAATGTTGGACTGCATTGCAGTAAAGACCGATCAGCCCCACAGCTCAGGTCCCCCCTCCCCCCAGCCTGATTTCTGCTGAGCAGAGGGTCACAACACGCTAATACAGAGAGAGAACCAGATACTACTACTAGTTGTAATAAAGTATAAATTTTAAATGTAAAATACATACTTGCCCAGAATTCCTCCCTTTTTTGGTTCAGCCAATCTTGTACTCGAGACCCACCTGCCAGACAATATAGACAACTTAATGACATCATGGTTTGCCATCATGTGAGCTAAACTTTCCCAACCTATATATTTTAAGAAACGCCAGAATGTCTGACACATGATTGTCAAACATCACCTAATTAATGGTGTTTCACTATGCCGAGGGTCAAAAGTCATGTAAATAACATTACAAGTCATTTCTTATACAACACTGCCCCTAGAGGGGGAAAATAGAAATTATTCAAGATAGGATGCGGATACTTGGTTGTCACGGTAACATATAAAGCACATCGTCACATGACCTAATCAATTACATAGTAGGGACACACACACACCCACTTTTTCGAGTAAGATAAAAGTAGCTACAAGAAGCAGAAGAGGGGCTCGCTTGATCTCTCTGGATCGCTCTATCTCTATAGAGGCTGAAGAAAGAAGATTTGTCTCTCTCCCTCGGGCTAAAAGGTGCAGATCTTGAAACGCAGAGATGTAGGTGTAACGGAATGACCCGGGACAAACAGAGACTTTGTAAGGATGAGGGGTACTCCTGTGCCAGCGTCATTAGTAACTCTTATGTCTAGGGTCACCTTATGTCCGATAGGGCCATATGGTGACTGAGAAATGATATCCTAAATTACAGGACAGGGGACATTACTGATAGCTCATATTGCAGGATCTGAGATATTGCAAAGTGTTGGTTTATTCTATGACTCATCTCTCTGTGTAGACTGTTGACATGTTAAATGAGCCTGGCTCTTGAAAGGCCTTCCATTGTTTGAGGCTGTTGAGATGCTAAGACTGCTTCTATGGATTGAAACTGAGAGTCAGCCTGGCTCCTAGACCTCTCATTATGTATACTGTTTATGTGTGGAATGTACTTGTCGGAGAAGTAACGTCTGGGGGATAATTAACTCTGAATATCATTATGTAAAATAATGTGATTGAAGCCCCCCCATGGTGTGATGAGGGGGGTGGAGAGTTTTGATTGTTCCTGTGATTACTGTAACCTGTTGTACTGTATAAAGAAAGAAAGAAACCATTAAAAGTTAATTCATACATTTTGAAGCAGAGAATAGAGCGGTCAGTCTCATTTTCTGGGGAATTGATATGGATCAGGTCCTGTTGGTTTGTCTGTGTGTCAGATGAGCTGTCGTGGGTTGATGGAAGGTCGTAAACGGTGGTGACCGTTACAAGTGGTGGCACAACAGTGGGATGTTTCCATCGGCAGAAGGATGGCTACAAGGACACAGGACGATGGAGACGCTGTATGAACGGCTGAAGCTCTCTTCCCTCAAGGACTTACTGGAGAGCCGGGGCAGATCGGCCTGCAACCGTAAGAGAAGGGGCATTATTACAGAGCTGGTCCAAATGGATAGAGCTGAAAGGCCCAGCGTAACAGAAAGGCCCAGCATAACAGACAGGACACCGGAGGAAGAGTTTTTTGACCGGGCTGTTAGACGTGGACTGGCACAGTATGGACCTAATCGTCCACCGGAGATCATAGACCGGGTTATAGCGGCTGTGGATGCCACTTGGCTACAGCAAAGAGGTGCTGCAGCAGCAGAAGTCACAGCAGCACCAACTGAAGAGAGGGGAGAGGTACAGATGCCAGTCACCATGGAAGTGGAGATCCAGGGAGCCGGGGCAATTGGCCCCTCTCCCCAGCAACAATATGTGGTGGTAAAGCATTTACTCCCAGCTGAATCACTGGCGGCAGGGCAGGATGCTACTGGCTGCTGCACACAACTGCAGCTTGAGCTGACATCGGGGGATGGGACTATGGTCTCCCCTCACAGCAACACAGCGGAAGAGCTGGCAACAGAGCAGAGTGCCACATGTCTCTGCTCTCAACTAACAGAAGAGGGAGTTCCTGTGGGTGTGGATGGGACTGTGGTCTTCACTGACACAACCCCAGAAAATGGTGCGTCACCGAGACAGGAGGATGTCGGCTTTGCTTTGCAAGCATCAGGGGATTTTCTACCTCCGGTGGATGGGACTTCAGTCTCCACTGGTATACCCCAGGAATATGGGCCAGTTGGCCCAGATCCCCAACAACATGATGGACTGAGCCCAGTCACCCTGTCTTCTCTCCAGCGGCTGAAAGGACTCCAGGGAGAAGGGCCAGTCCAGGCCTCTCCCCAGCGGCAGGCAGGTGCTCTGAGAGAGGCAGAGGTTGGCGGGGTGAGTAATGCTCTGTTTGGAGCAATTTATTTGGGGTACGGTATGGATACCAGCATTGAAGGACTGGTACTACTGACTAACTTCTGAGTCAACCCGTTTGGGGTTCCGTCCTGTGTCAGTCTCCCACCGAAAGGGGAGAGATGTAACGGAATGACCCGGGACAAACAGAGACTTTGGAAGGATGAGGGGGACTCCTGTGCCAGCATCATTAATAACTCTTATGTCTAGGGTCACCTTATGTCCAATAGGGCCATAGGGTGACTGAGAAATTATATCCTAAATTACAGGACAGGGGACATTACTGATAGCTCATATTGCAAAGTGTTGGTTTATTCTATGACTCATCTCTCTGTGTAGACTGTTGACATGTTGAATGAGGCTGGCTCTTGAAAGGCCTTCCATTGTTTGAGGCTGTTGAGATGCTAACTAAGACTGCTTCTGTATATAAGACTGAAAGAAACCATTAAAAGTTAGTTTATACATTTTGAAGCAGAGAATAGAGCGGTCAGTCTAATTTTCTGGGGAATTGATATGGATCGGGTCCTGTTGGTTTGTCTGTGTGTCAGATGAGCTGTTGTGGGTTGATGGAAGGTCGTAAACGGTGGTGACCATTACAGTAGGAATGTTGAAAGGAGTCCTGTGGGACTCATCACCTCACATGAAGCTTCTCAAAATGACAGAATTCTTATAGTCCTGGTAAAGTATTATTCTGATTGAAGTTTGGTTGAGCATACAGTTGCAATAAAAAGTATGTGAACCCTTTTGGAATGATATGGATTTCTGCACAAATTGGTCATTAAATGTGATCTGATCTTCATCTAAGTCACAACAATAGACAATCACAGTCGGCTTAAACTAATAACACACAAATAATTAAATGTTACCATTTTTTTATTGAACACACCATGGAAAAATTCACAGTGCAGGTGGAAAAAGTATATGAACCCCCTAGACTAATGACATCTCCAAGAGCCAATTGGAGCTAATTGGAGTGAGGTGTCAGCCAACTGGAGTCCAATCAATGAGATGAGATTGGAGGTGTTGGTTACAGCTGCTCTGCCCTATAAAAAACACACACCAGTTCTGGGTTTGGTTTTCACAAGAAGCATTGCCTGATGTGAATGATGCCTCGCACAAAAGAGCTCTCAGAAGACCTACGATTAAGAATTGTTGACTTGCATGAAGCTGGAAAGGGTTATAAAAGTATCTCCAAAAGCCTTGCTGTTCATCAGTCCACGGTAAAACAAATTGTCTATGAATGAAGAAAGTTCAGCACTGCTGCTACTCTCCCTAGGAGTGGCCGCCCTGTAAAGATGACTGCAAGAGCACAGCGCAGACTGACCAATGAGGAGAAGAAGAATCCCAGAGTGTCAGCTAAAGACTTACAAAAGTCTCTGGCATATGCAAACATCCCTGTTAGCGAATCTACGACATGTAAAACACTAAACAATAATGGATTTCATGGGAGGATACCACAGAGGAAGCCACTGCTGTCCAAAAAAAACATTGCTGCACGTTTACAGTTTGCACAAGAGCACCTGGATGTTCCACAGCAGTACTGGCAAAATATTCTGTGGACAGATGAAACCAAAGTTGAGTTGTTTGGAAGAAACACACAACACTATGTGTGGAGAAAAAGAGGCACAGCACACCAACATCAAAACCTCATCCCAACTGTGAAGTATGGTGGTGGGAGCATCATGGTTTGGGGCTGCTTTGCTGCGTCAGGGCCTGGATGGATTGCTATCATCGAAGGAAAGATGAATTCCCAAGTTTATCAAGACATTTTGCAGGAGAACTTAAGGCCATCTGTCCACCAGCTGAAGCTCAACAGAAGATGGGTGTTGCAACAGGACAACGACCCAAAGCATAGAAGTAAATCAACAACAGAAGAAAATAAGCCTTCTGGAGTGGCCCAGTCAGAGTCCTGACCTCAACCCCATTGAGATGCTGTGGCATGACCTCAATAAAGCGATTCACACCAGACATCCGAAGAATATTGCTGAACTGAAACCGTTCTGTAAAGAGGAATGGTGAAGAATGACTCCTGACCATTGTGCCCGTCTGATCTGCAACTACAGGAAACGTTTGGGTGAAGTTATTGCTGCCAAAGGAGGTTCAACCAGTTACTAAATCCAGGGGTTCACATACTTTTTCCACCTGCACTGTGAATGTTTACATGGTTTGTTCAATAAAAACATAATATTTAATTCTTTGTGTGTTATTAGTTTAAGCCGACTGTGATTGTCTATTGTTGTGACTGAGATGAAGATCAGATCACATTTTATGAGAAATCCATCTCATGCCAAAAGGGTTCACATACTTTTTATTGCAACTGTATGCTTGACTATTGACAATATGGGACATAAACACTCAAATCAGAACACCACATCCCATTAGATGTAAAAAAAAAAAAGATAGAGAAGGACAAAGGGTACAATAGCCCTGGTATTTTTAATGGTGTTCAGTTGCAGGCATAGTAATACACAAGTATTAAAAATTAAACATTTTAATTAAGAGAGTAAACAAAAAAAACAAGCATTGATAAGAAACCATCCTAGTTGTGTACATGACATTTGGCCATACGCATTAACCACTTAAAGACCCCTTCACGCCGATTTACGTCGGCAGAATGGCACGGCTGGGCACATCCACGTACATTGCCCTTTAAGCCCAGCCATGGGGTCGCGCGTGCCACGGGCACGTGCACGCTACCCGGTCCTAAGCTCAGTGACCACAGCCGAGGGACTCGCGGACCCGATCGCCGCTGGAGTCCCGCGATCGGTCCCCGGAGCTGAAGAACGGGGAGAGCCGTGTGTAAACACCGATTCCCCGTTCTTCACTGTGGCGCCGTGATCGATCGTGCGTTCCCTGATATAGGGAATCACAATCGATGACGTCACACCTACAGCCACACCCCCTACAGTTAGAAACAGACATGAGGTCACACATAACCCCATCAGCGCCCCCTTGTGGTTAACTCCCTAACTGCAATTGTCATTTTCACAGTAATCAGTGCATTTTAAATGCATTTTTTGCTGTGAAAATGACAATGGTCCCAAAAATGTGTCAAAATTGTCCGATGTGTCCGCTATAATGTCGCAGTCACGAAAAAAATTGCTGATCGCCGCCATTAGTAAAATAATTAATAAAAATGCAATAAAACTATCCCCTATTTTGTAAACGCTATAAATTTCGCGCAAACCAATCGATAAACGCTTATTGCGATTTTTTTTACCAAAAATAGGTAGAAGAATACGTATCGGCCTAAACTGAGGGAAAACATTTTTTTATATATTTTTTGGGGGATATTTATTATAGCAACAAGTAAAAAATATTGCATTTTTTTCAAAATTGTCGCTCTATTTTTGTTTATAGCGCAAAAAATAAAAACCGCAGAGGTGATCAAATACCACCAAAAGAAAGCTCTATTTGTGGGGAAAAAAGGATGCCAATTTTGTTTGGGAGCTACGCCGCACGACCACGCAATTGTCAGTTAAAGCGACGCAGTGCCGAATCGCAAAAAGGGGCAAGGTCCTTTAGCTGCATTTTGGTCCGGGTCTTAAGTGGTTAAGAATGCAGCCCTGTTCTCACAGTACGGACCTCCCATTCCCCCAATGCGAGTTCTGTTGTGCTGGAGATCACAGAAAGCAAATCCAAAGGCGGGTTCTGAAATTTTCATACCTTCCGAAATATTCATCAGTTTGTCCCTCCAGCCACGTGATCCGGGTTTATCTGTCAGAGAACAGAGAGAGGTCAGCGGCCTCACATTAATGAGCTTGTTACACCCAGTGTTAGAATACCGCCCTCTGCAATGTAGTACAGCTTGATTGGCTCACTGCTCTGCCCCTCCCCTCCCCCCACTCTGCTGTACAGGGCATTGTTACAGGAAACGTTTTTGGTAAAATACACATTTTTAGGCCTGAAGATTACGTAAAAACCCCTAAAAGATTCTGGGCTGGATTCAGATAGAATGCTCTATCTATGTGCCGGCGTAACGTATATCAGATACGTTACGCCGCCGTAAATTACAGCAAAAAGCAAAAAATTATTATTATTTTTTTTTTTTTAATTGACGCTATTTTTTTGTTTGAAGCGCAAAAAAATAAAAACCGCAGAGGTGATCAAATACCACCAAAAGAAATCTCTATTTGTGGGGGGAAAAAGGACGCCAATTTTGTTTGGGAACAAGGTCGCACAACGACCGCGCAACTGTCAGTTAAAGCGACGCAGTGCCGAATCGCAAAAAATGCTCTGGTCATTGAGCAGCAAAATCTGAAGTGGTAAAAAAAAAAAAAAATCCCCAAAAATTGTGTTTGCGAAACTGCTGCGCAAATACGGTGTGAGATAACGATCGCCACTTTATTCCCCAGGCTTTCTACTAATAAATTAATTATAATTTTTGGGGGGTTAAAGGTACCGTATTTATCGGCGTATACCGCGCACTTTTTTGCCCTGAAAATCGGGGCAAAATCGTGGGTGCGCGATATACGCCGATACCCACTTCCCGCGCCGAGTTTGAACCACTGCGCCGACATTTACTGAGCGCAGTACACTCGGGTATAGTCGGGCAGGCTCGACTCCTCTCACGGTCACGTCCTGGACGTACAGGAAGCACAGGACGTGACCGCGAGAGGAGCCGAGCCTGCCCGACTATACCCGAGTGTACTGCGCTCGGTATATGCCGGCGCAGTGGTTCAAACTCGGCGCGGGAAGCGGTGATCGAGCGGGGAGGACACCGCAGAAGGACGCCGGACCCGATGAGGAGGACACCACCGAAGCCGCAGACGGACGCCGGACCCGACGAGGCCACCGATGAACGCCGCGCAAGACACTAATGGGGCAGATCCACATACATAGACTGCGCCCGGCGCAGATGTGAGGTACGCTACGCCGCTGTAATTTACTTTGCAAATCTTTGAATCCTGAAAGAATTTGCGCCGTAAGTTACGGCGGCGTAGCGTATCTCTCGCAGCGTAAGGGCGCGGAAATCAAATGCGGCGAGTAGGGGGCGTGTTTCATTTAAATGAAGCGCGTCCCCGCGCCAAACGAACTGCGCATGCCCCGTCCGTCAAAACTCCCAGGGTGAATTGCTCCGAATGACGTCGCAAGGACGTCATTGTTTTCGACGTGAACGTAAATGGCGTCCAGCCCCATTCACGGACGACTTAGGCAAACGACTTAAAATTTTCATAGTTAAACGCGGGAACGACGGCCATACTTAACATTGAGTACGCCACCAGATAGCAGCTTTAACTATACGCCGGAAAAAGCCGAACGGAAACAACGTAAAAGAATGCGACGTTCGTGGATCGTCGGAAATAGCTAATTTGCATACTCGACGCGGGTTACGACGTGAACGCCACCCAGCGGCCGCCGGAAAATTGCATCTTAGATCCGACGGCGTACTAAGGCATACGCCTGTCGGATCTAACACAGATGCCGTTGTATCTTGTTTGGTGGATACCAAAACAAAGATACGACGTGCAAAATTTGAAATTACGCCGGCGTATCAACAGATACGCCGGCGTAATTTCTTTGAGGATCTGCCCCTAAAACTGTAAGTACTAAAATGTTTTTCTAACAGGAATGCGGGTCCACATTAGGGGTGCGCGCTATACACCGGAGCGCGCTATACGCCGATTAATACGGTAATTTTCTGGCAAAAAAAAAATACAAATTTAAACCAAAAAAAAAATCCAGAAAAAGCCGCGGTCAGCAAGTGGTTGGAGAAACTCACCAGAAAGAGCGGATAGGAGGGCCGAGACGTAGAGGGGTCTTTCTATTTGACAACAGTATTTCTTAAATTTTCCCTTCTTTGACGGATTCTTTGTCCTGCATTTGAGTGCCTGGAATTTCATATCATTGCTGACATTCTTCAGACTTGGGATTACCGGGCAGATTATTTCTCGGTCATCACACCATAAATGGATTTCCTTCTCATGACCTTCCCTAGGGCCCTGGTGGACATCACCGCAGGTGACCTCCTTCCCTTTCCTGAGACACGTCACAGAGTCTCCAACTCCATCAGAGAGTCCTGCAAAGAGAGAGATTATTACACATATGATATGACCGTCTGGGCGGTTCCTGGCACTCCTCGGAGGTGGTCATTAGGGATGAGCCGAACACACCGCCCCCTCCCCCCGTTTGGTTTGGTCGAACGTTCAAATTCAAAAACGCTCATTTTAAAGCCCAATATTCAAGTTAATGTCGGAAAACGTCTTTGAGAATCCAGGTCTTGCCCCAGGGAACATGTATCAATGGAAAAAAAAGTTTTAAGAGCGGTCGTTTTTCCGGAGCAGCGATTTTAACCACTTGACACCTGCATGCCGTCATATGACGTCCAAAACGGGGACCTGTTATCCTGGGTGGACGTCATATGACGTCCTGGGCTTTGCGGGGGGATATCTCAATGATGCCTGCACCCGGAGGCATCATTGAGATATCATTTTTTAGCGGCGGCGATCCTGCGCACCGTAAGAACGATCATAGCGGCGGTTCCGCCGCTAGATCGTTCTTACAGGCGGCGGGAGGGGACATCCCCCCCTCCCGCCGCCATCCGGTGCTTCTCCGGGCTCTCCCGTCCCACCGGGGGCCCGGAGAGATGATCGCCGTCCGCCGGATGTTTGCGATAGAGAAGACTAGTGACCAGATGGTCACCAGTCATCTCTATGACCGTCGGAGGCCCGGGCGCGATGTGATGACGTCACGCCCGGGTCCCCGTAAGTAAACAAACCGCAATTGCGGCTAGTTTGAATGAGATCTGTGAATTTTTTTTCACAATCTCATTCTTTCCAGCCTGGAGGAGAGATGTGAGGTCTTATTGACCCCGCATCTCTCCTTAAAGAGGACCTGTCACACACATTCCTATTACAAGGGATGTTTACATTCCTTGTAATAGGAATAAAAGCGATTGAAAAAAAAAAAGTGTAAAAAAAAGTGTAAAAAATAAAGAAATATGTAAAATAAAAAATAAAAAATAATAATAAAAAAATTAAAATGCCCCTGTCCCCGGTAGCTCGCGCTCAGAAGCGTACGCACACGTAAGTCCCGCCCACGTATGTAAACGTCGTTCAAACCACACATGTGAGGTGTCGCCGCGTGCGTTAGAGCGTGTGCAACAATTCTAGCACTAGACCTCCTCTGTAACTCTAAACTGGCAACTTGTAAAAATGTTAAAGTGTAGCCTATGGAGATTTTTAAGTAACAAAGTTTGACGCCATTCCATGAGTGTACGCAATTTTAAAGCGTGACATGTTAGGTATCTAGTTACTCGGCGTAACATCATCTTTCATATTTTACCAAAAAATTGGGCTAACGTTACTGTTTTGTTATTTTTTAATTTATGAAACCATTTTTTTACAAAAAAAAGCCGTTTGAAAAATGATTGCGCAAATACGGTGCAAGATAAAAAGTTGCAATGACCGCCATTTTATTCCCTAGGGTGTCTGCTAAAAAAACATATATAATGTTTGGGGGTTCTGAGTAATTTTCTAGCAAAAGAATGATGATTTGTACATGTAGGAGAGAAGTGCCAGAATAGGCCCGGGAAGGAGGTGGGTTTTAAAGCCCGGTATTGAAGTGGTTAATGATGCTTAAAGTGAAAAAAAAAAATGAAAAATTCTTTTAAATATGGTACCTGCTGGGTGTCTATAGTAGTGGCACGTGTTTAGAACTGTCCCTGCACAACATGAGATTACTATAAGAAAAAAAGTCTGGTCCCTGCAATATGGATGAAAATCACTGAGAAAAATAGCATGGGTTTCTTTGGGCGCAAACTACAGAGCACAAGTGCAGTACTGGTACACACCAAGTAACTTTAGGTGCAAAACTACAGAGCACAAGTGCAGTACGGGTACACACCAAGTCGCTTTAGGTGCAATCTACAGAGCACACGGGCAGTACACACCAAGTAGCTTTAGGTGCAAACTACAGAGCACAAGTGCAGTACACACCAAGTAGCTTTAGGTGCAAACTACAGAGCACAAGTGCAGTACACACCAAGTAGCTTTAGGTGCAAACTACAGAGCACAAGTGCAGTACTGGTACACACAAAGTAACTTTAGGTGCAAACTACAGAGCACAAGTGCAGTACACACCAAGTAGCTTTAGGTGCAAACTACAGAGCACAAGTGCAGTACTGGTACACACAAAGTAACGTTAGGTGCAAACTACAGAGCACAAGTGCAGTACTGGTACACACAAAGTAACGTTAGGTGCAAACTACAGAGCACAAGTGCAGTACTGGTACACACAAAGTAACATTAGGTGCAAACTACAGAGCACAAGTGCAGTACTGGTACACACCAAGTAACTTTAGGTGCAATCTATAGAGCACAAGTTCAGTACTGGTACACACAAAGTAACTTTAGGTGCAAAACTACAGAGCACACGTGCAATACACCACGTGAGAATACTGAAGCAAGCACAATCAACTGATAGATGGTAAATTAGGAAGAACTGATCTAGCTAAACTATACAGTGTATAAATATATGTACAACACCTGGGATGTATATATATCCTCTACACACTGTAACTTTAACTGACTAGCCTTCCTGCTCTATCTATCTATCTAGAAAAAAAGACACTTTCTCTCTCTCTCTCTCTCTCTCTCTCTCTCTCTCTCTCTCTCTCTCTCTCTAGGACTCATCTATTCACTAACACCACCGCAACACACTACACAAGGCCACCCTGCAGGCAGCCTTTTATAGTGGGGGGCGTGTACTAAGCCCTGAGCCATAATTGGCCAAAGCCACCCTGGCTTTGGCCAATTATGGCTCTCTGTTTTTTGCGCGGGTCATAGTGCATGCTTGGCCAATCATCAGCGCGCAATGCCGCAGTGAATTATGGGCCGTGGCGCGTCACTCGAATTTGGCGCAAACGACCCGTTTTGTTCGTATTTCGACGAACGGTCAAACAGACGATGTTCGAGTCGAACATACGTTCAAATCGAACGCGGAGCTCATCCCTAGTGATCAGTATAGTATAGTGGTCAGTGTAGTGTAGTGGTCAGTGTAGTGTAGTGATCAGTATAGTGGTCAGTGTAGTGGTCAGTGTAGTGTAGTGATCAGTATAGTGGTCAGTGTAGTGTAGTGATCAGTATAGTATATTGGTCAGTGTAGTGTAGTGGTCAGTGTAGTGTAGTGATCAGTATAGTGATCAGTGTAGTGTAGTGGTCAGTGTAGTGTAGTGGTCAGTGTAGTGGTCAGTGTAGTGTAGTGATCAGTATAGTGGTCAGTGTAGTGTAGTGGTCAGTATAGTATAGTGATCAGTATAGTATAGTGGCCAGTGTAGTGTAGTGGACAGTATAGTGGTCAGTGTAGTGTAGTGATCAGTATAGTATAGTGGTCAGTGTAGTGTAGTGGTCAGTATAGTATAGTGGCCAGTGTAGTGTAGTGGTCAGTATAGTATAGTGGCCAGTGTAGTGTAGTGGTCAGTATAGTATAGTGGTCAGTGTAGTGTAGTGGTCAGTATAGTATAGTGGTCAGTGTAGTGTAGTGGTCAGTATAGTATAGTGGTTAGTGTAGTGTAGTGATCAGTATAGTGGTCAGTGTAGTGTAGTGATCAGTATAGTATAGTGGTCAGCGTAGTGTAGTGGTCAGTATAGTATATTGATCAGTGTAGTGTAGTGGTCAGTATAGTGGTCAGTGTAGTGTAGTGATCAGTGTAGTGTAGTGGTCAGTGTAGTGTAGTGGTCAGTATAGTATAGTGGTCAGTGTAGTGGTCAGTATAGTATAGTGGCCAGTGTAGTGTAGTGGTCAGTATAGTATAGTGGCCAGTGTAGTGTAGTGGTCAGTATAGTATAGTGGTCAGTGTAGTGTAGTGGTCAGTGTAGTGTAGTGGTCAGTGTAGTGTAGTGTAGTGGTCAGTATAGTATAGTGGTTAGTGTAGTGTAGTGGTCAGTATAGTATAGTGGTCAGTGTAGTGTAGTGGTCAGTATAGTATAGTGGTCAGTGTAGTGTAGTGGTCAGTATAGTATAGTGGTTAGTGTAGTGTAGTGGTCAGTATAGTATAGTGGTCAGTGTAGTGTAGTGGTCAGTATAGTATAGTGGTCAGTGTAGTGTAGTGGTCAGTATAGTATAGTGGTTAGTGTAGTATAGTGGTCAGTGTAGTGTAGTGATCAGTGTAGTGTAGTGGTCAGTATAGTATAGTGGTCAGTGTAGTGTAGTGATCAGTATAGTGTAGTGGTCAGTATAGTGATCAGTGTAGTGGTCAGTATAGTATAGTGATCAGTGTAGTGGGAGAAAAACCGACTTTTAGCAACACAGAGTATCTTTCTATAATTGCACTTCCACCCGACCAAACCCATTCCTCCTGCTGTTTGGGCCCCATGTGTGCCCGGGCCCCCTACAGGAGGACTGGCGCCCCCCCCTATCAGCAGCCCTGGGTTAATGTAAAGGAGACGGACTGAAGAAAAGATCCCCATCAGAAATGTCCGGCTTATCTTTTCCTCTCTTGGGGTTCTCTGACTTATCTTGGTCTTTTGGTGAGTTCTCTATTCTGGACGCTCACACACCTCATCCTCCTTCCTTTTTTCTCTCAGCACATTTCCACATCAGTTCTAATTCTCTTTTCCAGACGACAAGCAACGCCTTCCACCATACAAGTCCGCAATGAAATGCCAACAGAATCGGTTGGAGACTTACCCATCACGCCCACGACAAGGACCCAGAAATAGAAGGTCGTCATATTTTCTCCTCCAGCAGATCCGTCTGGCAGTGAAGGGACGGAGGAGCCCGGCGCAGTCTTCTACGTGCCTGAGAGAGGAGCGGGCGGTCTGGTGAGAAACAGGACGTGGAACAGGAAGGAACATTGCCTAATATTTTACGGTGAAGTGCTGAGATCCTATCAGACATTTCTACTGAACAAGTTTCACTTCATCCATCAGAACACCCATCAGAAGAGGTGAAGTTCCGTAAACTCCACGGACATCGGTGTGCGGCCAATTCCAGGAGAGCGACCCGAAGGTCTATAGAATGTACAGATCTTCCTCTAGGAGATCTGGTAGGAGGAGTCTAATGATAAGTATAGGCACATTAGGAATTCGTAGCAGGGCACTAGTTGAAAAAAAATGTTTTCTTTTCTAAACAATTGTTCTCTTAACCACTTAAGCCCCGGACCAATATGCTGCTAAATGACCCAAGGGGTTTTTACAATTCGGCACTGCGTCGCTTTAACAGACAATTGCGCGGTCGTGCGACGTGGCTCCCAAACCAAATTTGGTGTCCTTTTTTCCCCACAAATAGACCTTTCTTTTGGTGGTATTTGATCACCTCTGCGGTTTTTATTTTTTGCGCTATAAACAAAAATAGAGCGACAATTTTGAAAAAAATGCAATATTTTTTACTTTTTGCTATAATAAATATCCCCCAAAAACATATATAAAATGTATTTTTTCCTCAGTTTAGGCCGATACGAATTCTTCAACCTATTTTTGGTAAAAAAAATCGCAATAAGCGTTTATCGGTTGGTTTGCGCCAAATTTATAGCGTTTACACAGTAGGGGATATTTTTATTGCATTTTTATTATTTTTTTTTTTTTTACTACTAATGGCGGCGATCAGCGATTTTTTTCGTGACTGCGACATTATGGCGGACACTTCAGACAATTTTGACACATTTTTGGGACCATTGTCATTTTCACAGCAAAAAATGCATTTAAATTGCATTGTTTATTGTGAAAATGACAGTTGCAGTTTGGGAGTTAACCACAGGGGGCGCTGTAGGAGTTAGGGTTCACCTAGTGTGTGTTTACAACTGTAGGGGGGTGTGGCTGTAGGTGTGACGCCATCGATCGTGTCTTCCCTATAAAAGGGATCACTCGATCGATGCAGCCGCCACAGTGAAGCACGGGGAAGCCACACCCCCTACAGTTGTAAACAGACATGAGGTCACACATAACCCCATCAGCGCCCCCTTGTGGTTAACTCCCAAACTGCAATTGTCATTTTTTACAGTAAACAATGCAATTTAAATGCATTTTTTGCTGTGAAAATGACAACGGTCCCAAAAATGTGTCAAAATTGCCCGAAGTGTCCTCCATAATGTCGCAGTCACAAAAAAAAATCGCTGATCACCGCCATTAGTAGTTATAAAAAAAAAAATGCAATAAAACTATCCCCTATTTTGTAAACACTATAAACTTTGCGCAAACCAATCGATAAACGCTTATTGCGATTTTTTTTATACCAAAAATAGGTAGAAGAATACGTATCGGCCTAAACTGAGGAAAAAAAACGTTTTTTTTTATATATGTTTTTGGGGGATATTTATTATAGCAACAAGTAAAAAATATTGATTTTTTTTCAAAATTGTCGCTCTATTTTTGTTTATAGCGCAAAAAATAAAAACCGCAGAGGCGATCAAATACCACCAAAAGAAAAGTCTATTTGTGGGGAAAAAAGGACGCCAATTTTGTTTGGGAGCCACGTCGCACGACCGCGCAATTGTCTGTTAAAGCGACGCAGTGCCGAATCGCAAAACCTGGCCGGGTCCTTTAGCTGCCTAAAGGTCCGGGTCTTAAGTGGTTAAAAGTTATATGTATTTAAAATGCTTCTCAGCTCCATCTAATGGCCATAATGCAAACAGTAGTCAAATACCACAATATGGCCACTAGACGGAGCTGAGTAGCATAGGAAGTGCATATATAACAAGAGATACAATCTAACAATTCCAGTTTGCTATTTGACTGAAGCCAACAATCCAGGGTTTTCTTGTCAGAATTTCCGATCGTATGTAAGAGGCATAACAGGTTTTCTTCTAAGATTGTCCTGTATTTGTCTCCATCCATCTTCCCATCAACTCTGACCAGCTTCCCTGTCCCTGCTGAAGAAAAGCATCCCCACCACATGATGCTGCCACCACCATGTTTCACAGTGGGGATGGTGTGTTCAGGGTGATGTGCAGTGTTAGTTTTCCCCACACATAGCGTTTTTTATAGAATTTTGGTGTCATGTGACCAGAGCACCTTCTCCCACATGTTTGCTGTGTCCCCTCCCCCACATGTTTGCTGTGTCCCCTCCCCCACATGTTTGCTGTGTCCCCTCCCCCACATGTTTGCTGTGTCCCCTCCCCCACATGGCTTCTCACAAACTGCAAACAGGACTTCTTATGTCTTTCTTTCTCCAGTGTCTTTCTTCTCGTCACTCTTCCATAAAGGGCAGATTTGTGGAGAGACCACTAATAGTTGTCCTGTGGACAGATTCTCCCCCCTGAGCTGTGCAGCTCCTGTGCAGCTCCTCCAGAGTTACCATGGGCCTCTTGGCTTCTTCTCTGATGAATGCTCTCCTTGCCCGGCCCGGTCAGTTTAGGTGGACGGCCGTGTCTTGGTAGGTTTGCAGTGCTATACTCTTTCCATTTTCCGATGATGGATTGAACAGAAGCTCCGTGAGATCTTCAAAGCTTGGGAGATTTTTTTTTATAACCTAACCCTGCTTTATACTTCTCCACAACTTTATCCCTGACCTGTCTGGTGTGTTCCTCGGCCTTCATGATGCTGTTTGTTTACTAAGGTTCTCTAGCAAAGCTCTGAGGGCTTCACAGAACAGCTGTATTTATAGTGAGATTAAATGACACACAGGTGGACTCCATTTACTAGTTAGGTGACTTCTGAAGGCGATTGGTTCCTCTAGATTTTAGTTATCAGAGTAAAGGGGGCGCCATACAAATGCCCCTCCCCCGAAACTTTTCACATATTTATTTGTATCATTTATCATTTTCCTTCCACTTCACAATTATGTGACACTTTGTGTTGGTCTATCACATAAAATCCCAATAAAATACATTTATGTTTTTGGGTTGTCACATGAGAAAATGTGGAGAATTTCAAGGGGTATGAATACTTTTTCAAGGCACTGTAACTTCATAACCCATTCATCCTATATACTTCTCCCAGAATGTTACTCCTCTGGGAAGCACATTAATTCTCTCATCAGTCTTCAGCGCTGAGCTTTTCACACCTTAACCACTTGACCTCCAGGAATGTTTTACCCCCTTTATGACCAGGGCACTTTTTGCTATTTAGCACTTTTCTACTTTAACCACTTCAGCCCCGGAAGATTTTATCCCCCCCCCCCCCTTCCTGACCAGAACATTTTTTTTGTGATACGGCACTGCGTCGCTTTAACTGACAATTGCGCGGTCGCGCGACGCTGTACCTTAACTAAATTTGCGTTTTTTTCCCCACAAATAGAGCTTTCCTTTGGTGGTATTTGATCACCTCTGCGTTTTTTTATTTTTTGCGCTATAAACTAATTTTGAAAAAAAAAAGCAATATTTTTTACTTTTTTGCTATAATAAATATCCCCAAAAATATATAAAAAACTTTATTTTTCCCTCAGTTTAGGCCGATACGTATTCTTCTACATATTTTTGGTAAAAAAATCGCAATAAGCGTTTATTGATTGGTTTGCGCAAAAATTATATAGCTAGATTCAGGTAGGAGAGCCTAACGTTAGGCAGGCATATCGTATCGCATTTACCCTACGCCACCGTGAGTTAGAGAGGCAAGTGCTGTATTCACAAAGCACTTGCGTCCTAAGTTACGGTGGCGTAGCGTAAATGTGCCGGCCTAAGCGCGCCTAATTCAAATTGTGAAGAGGTGGGCGTGTTTTATGCTAATGAATCGTGACACGACGTGATTGACCTTTTTTACGAACGGCGCATGCGCCGCCCGTGGACATATCCCAGTGGGCATGCTCCAAATTACACCGCAAAGACTTATTGGTTTCGATGTGAACGTAAATTACGCCCAGCCCCATTCACGAACGACTTACGCAAACTACGTAAAAATTTCAAAATTCGACGCGGGACAACCATCCATACTTAACATTGGCTGCGCCAGCTTTTTGGTGGAATAACTTTACGCCTTACGTAAACGACGTATCTTTACTGCGACGGGCAAGCGTACGTTCGTGAATAGGCGTATCCCGCTGATTTATGCATTCTAGGCGTAAATCAGCGTACACGCCCCTAGCGGCCGGCGTAAATAGACAGCTATAATACGACGGCGTATCTTAGCTACTTTTAAGTGTATCTCAATCCTGACTGCAACATTATGGCGGACACATCGGACACTTCCCAAACTTTTTCGGTGATCAGTGCTGTAAGAATGCATTGTTTACTGTGTAAATGTGACTGGCAAGGAAGGGGTTAACCACTAGGGGGCGATCAATGGGGTTAAATGTGTCCTAGGGAGTGATTCTAACTGTGCGGGGGGATGGGCTACCAGTGACATGACAGTTTCCCCCCCACATATAGAGCTTTCTTTTGGTGGTATTTGATCACCTCTGCAGGTTTTAATTTTTATTATATGAATGAAAAAAAGACCAATATATAAAAAAAATCAATATATTTTCTACTTTCTGTTATAAAACATGTCCAATAAAATCAAATTTCTTCATAAATTTAAGCCAAAATATATTCTTTGGTGTAGCACTAACCCCACAGGAGCCGCTGGTGAATGTTGGTTATCTCCCACCCCGCACAGCCAGGTACATGAATTTCTCAATCACTCCTGAGACAAGAAGCAGTCCTTGCAGCTTTGCTCTTTATTTCAGGAGATTGAACTTGGATGGGGGAAGGGTTATTATGGGATGCCCATTTGACTTTTCTGGGACACAAACTATATACATCCGGTATATACACACTCCTCTTCTACCTCCAGCCAGGGGCGGATCCAAGGGGGGGGCAACAGGGTCATTGCCCCCTCCGAGAATGCAAAAGAGAGGAACGGCTTCGCGGGTGACATCGCGGGCGGCTCCGTGGGCGGGCGGCTCCGAGGATGACATTGCGGGCATCTCCGCGGGCGGGCGTCTTCATGGGTGAAAGTGCGGACGGCTCCACGGTCTTGCGGCTCCACGGGTGACAAGGCTGGCGGCTCCGCGGGTGACAAGGTGGGCGGCTCCGCGGGTGACAAGGTGGGCGGCTCCGCGGGTGACAAGGTGGGCGGCTCCGCGGGTGACAAGGTGGGCGGCTCCGCGGGTGACAAGGTGGGCGGCTCCGCGGGTGACAAGGTGGGCGGCTCCGCGGGTGACAAGGTGGGCGGCTCCGCGGGTGACAAGGTGGGTGGCTCCGCGGGTGACAAGGTGGGCGGCTCCGCGGGTAACAAGGTGGGTGGCTCCGCGGGTGACAAGGTGGGTGGCTCCGCGGGTGACAAGGTGGGCGGCTCCGCGGGTAACAAGGTGGGCGGCTTCGTGGGCTGAAAATCAATTTCTTAGAGAACATCTAGGGATACAGAGCAGGTTATAATCATGTAAATACAGTATATTGTTACTAACACTAAGGTTGATCATTGGGTAGCGCTCTTTACAAACACGCATATGATTTATAGCAGTGGCGGCTGGTGGGTCCTTCTTTTGGGGGAGGGGGAACCTACCCGCGGGCCTGTGGTATCCTCTTCTCCTATCCTGGAGTGCGGGCAGCATCCCCAGAGGCTCTGGTGTCCCCTTCCTCTGCCGCATATCTCCTCTTTCGCCAAAGTGCTAAGCATCCAAACGGTTCATGGAATTACATGTCGCCGCAGTATCCATGCGTCTCCTTGGTTACTTATCCAGCCAGTCATGTAGCGCCTAGTCTAGCATAATAACCCTCTTCAAAGATGGCCCCCAGCAGAGTCTGAGGAAGAAGCACGCATGCTTCGAAAAACGCGCATCACCCCGCTAAACCTGTACCCGGAAATGACGACATCCCTGCCGTGCTCCTGTGTTTCACCGCCCCCAGTCCCCGTCCTACAAGAGCGCATAGTTCCACCACGGTCATCGGACTAAGGGAGGACACATGGGGCTGGATTCAGATACATCGGCGTATCTGTCCGCCCGGCGTAACGTATCTGAGATACGTTACGCCGCTCTAACTTTGGGCGCAAGTTTTTTATTCATAAAGAACTTGCGCCCTTAGTTAGAGCGGCGTAACGTATCTGTTGAGGCGTAAGGCCGCGTAAGGCCGCGTAATTCAAATGTGGAAGGGGGGGGGGCGTGTTTTATGTTAATGTGTGTTGACCTGACGTGATTGACGTTTTTTTACGCCGTCCGTGTACATATCCCAGTGTGCATTGCTCTAAATGACGTCGCAAGGACGTCATTGGTTTCGACGTGAACGTAAATTACGTCCATCCGTATTCGCGAACGACTTACGCAAACGACGTAAAATTTCAAAACTCGGCGCGGGAACGACGGCCATACTTAACATTAGCTACGCCTCATATAGCAGGGGTAACTTTACGCCGGAAAAAGCCGAACGCAAACGACGTAAAAAAAAAAAAGCGTCGGGCGGTCGTTCATTTCTGAATCGGCGTAACTCCTCATTTGCATATTCCTCGCGTAAACAAACGTAAGCGCCACCTAGCGGCCAGCGTGAGATTGCAGCCTAAGATCCGACGGTGTAAGTCACTTACACCTGTCGGATCTTAGGGATATCTATGCGTAACTGATTCTATGAATCAGGCGCATAGATACGACCGTCGGAACCCAGAGATACGATGGCGTATCTCTTTCTGAATCTGCCCCACGGACACCCCAGCCACCGACATCAGGCAGCTCCCGGGACAGCGCGGATGATACTACTACTAATAATGCTGATTTCTATCGCTCGTTTGTTGAGTGTTTTTATTATGTAACTTAGAAGGCGCTGCTTTTGTCCTTGTTTTTGCATCCAATAGGATCGCCTGACGCTTTGGCCAATTGGGAAACAGGTCTCATAGAGCTGTCTCCTGATTGGCGGGGAGGAACTTTAGTGTAAAAATAGGGAAAATGTATTTGCTGTGGTCAGACAACTGGGTGGCCTCGGGGCGCAATACTCTGCACTCAGAGCCCACCCTTTTTTGAAGCCTATCAGGTGCTTCAAAAAAACACCCGCCCCGCATTGGAATCCATGGTTCGGTGCCACTAATATGTAGATCAGGGACACATGAATAGGGGAGGCGGCGCCCGTGTGCCCTCTATGCACAGGCCGCCATTGATATACAGGCTTCCTATAACATACTCCCCCCTAGAGGGGAGAAGAGAAAGTGCACACATATATATAGATGGAGAACACACAGCCAGAAAAACAGCTCAATAACAAGATCCAACCTTCACCCATCATGGCAGGCAATGTCTAAGTAGACCCCCAGGGACTCGATCCTTCTTTCTTGGGGTCCCCTACCCTGAACCTGTACAATACCCTACTGGAAACACCCTAATCAGTCAGTACTGCTCAGGGTTCTAAGCATCTAAGAACCCAAAGGTCGCATTACAGGCTATCCCCACATGTCTGTTCCAATCTTATCATAGCGGGGCCTGGACACCATCCATCTAAGCCAGTGTTTCTCAACTCCAGTCCTCAAGGCACCCCAACAGGTCATGTTTTCAGGATTTACATTATTTTGCACAGGTGATTTGATCAGTTTCACTGCCTTAGTAATTATCACAGCCATTTCATCTGAGGAAAATCCTAAAAAAACATGACCTGTTGGGGCGCCTTGAGGACTGGAGTTGAGAAACACTGATCTAAGCATCCCAGCTGGAGGATTGGACCTGGATAAAACCAAGCTCCTGATCCTTGTTGGAACCATATAGATTCTGGTAGCATCATGCAGACAGCTGCATCTCAGCAAATAGGTGCACTCTCCTCCCTTCTGAGTTACCCTTCGTCTCCGCCCCCTATCCTCCCCTGAGCACCATTCCTTGGTTCCAACCCCTACCCACCTCCCAGTACCGCCCCTTTTAGAGAATACAGAACCAAGTGTCATTTTCTGCTACTAAGTAATTTGTATGGACTATGTTAATGATAACAAGAAAGATGGTAACATAGAACTCCTGCAGAGGGCAAAAATAGACCCCACCCCAGCAACAGTAGACCACCTCAGCAACCAGAGACCCCTCCAGCAACAAATGATCCCCACACAACAGTAGACCCCCCCCTAGAAACAATGGACCCCCACAACAAACTACTGCCCCCGCACCAATAGACCCCCAGCAGCCAGCATCAATAGACCCTCCAGCAGCCAGCATCAATAGACCCTCCAGCAGCTAGGAACAATAAATCTCTCTCTGAACAGTAGATCCCCCCAGCAGCAACTGACTCCCAAGCAACATAAGACCCCCACCAACAATAGACCTACCCAGCAATAGTAGACCCCCCACACAAAAAAGAGATTCCCAACAGAGATCCCCCAAGAGCCAGCATCAATAGAACCTCCATCACACCCCAATACTCCTTGCCATTACATACATTCAGTGCTGGAGGCGCCAGAACTGCGTTGAAAAAAAAACCTGCATATCAGTGGCCATCAACATACACTGGCGGAAAAACTGAGGAGCTTCCTGTACAGGAGAGGTTATACAGGGGGACTTCCTGTCTGTTTCTTCTGCCAGTGTCCATTCACCTATACAGTAGGTGGCGCAGGTAGTCATGATTTATAGCCTGCTCCGTGTCCTGTGATGTACGGGAAAAAAAGCTGTTTTCCACTAAAGGAACAAGAAAAAAAATTACGCCGAGACATGATCTCAAGGGGGGGGGGGGTGAGGTTTGGGGGTACATTGGAGATGGTACCTGGACATATACGTTGGGGTCTATGTATATGTTAGTGCCTGGTTACTTCAAAGTACCGGTGCTATTTAAATTTAGAGGGAGATCAGAGTGTTAGTTGAACTCTGATCTGGTTAATGTGTTCAAATTGGGGCTCTGTCTCAGCTTGGCTGTTCGGTGGGCTCATTCTGTTGTTGCTTGGGTGTTCTTCCCACCCCAGGACAGTAGGTGGCAGCAGTAGAGTCAAGGTTTGGGTGCTCTTCCCCAGCAGCCAATCAGGAGGGTTGAGCCTCGCTGTGCATGCTGGGGGAGGGTGTTTATGGGGCAGACGCCATTAGTTCTGGGTCTTCTTCTTCCAGTGCGGCACCCAACTTTAGGGTGTTTGCACCACCGCGCCCCAGCGTTATGGCCTACCGGGCCGGGGGTGTGCGTGCCACGCGGTGTTCCTGGTTCCGGGACCATGTTGGTCCGGAGTAATCGAGCTGTGGCAGGGAACCCAGTGGTCGACTGGGTTCCCAATCCTGAAGATCCCAAGCGGTAAAGCTGTTTGGTGGGGAGTCCATCTGAGGAGAGCCAATGACAGGCTGACGATCCAATAGGGTCTCGACAAACCACCAGGGATCGAGGTATCCGGACACTGAGAGGCTGGTCACCTGTCATTTGGTACCTGAAAGCAACTTGAAGGAGATCCAGGCGTAATTCTATCAAGGAGGTTCTTCTCCGTAACCACAATCAGGAGGGCCTGTGGCAGAGGTTTCTCTCTGAATCCATTCTAGGAGAGTCTGTGGCAAAGGCTTATCCTCAAAGGTTCGAGCGATACTCTGGCTGCCAGGTCAGTGAGAGAGGCCTGTCCGCGTACGCTATTCCCACTCAGGCAGGAGTGGCGCAAGAAGTGTTACACGTGAGAGCAGGACTGGTTCCCTATTGCTACGCCTAAATTTGCTATTCTTCTTCTCCTTCCAACTCTACCTTCTTCACCACAAGTTTTATTGTTTTTACCCCGGCTGGGTAATAAAGAGCACAGAAAAGAGCACCTGTCGTGGACATTCCGTTACTGCTATATGCACCATTCACCCCTAAGATGGCGGAGGAGCCACGAGGTAACATGCCACCCAAAACAAACCAGCAGCTCCTTCGAGGGTAGTGCTACATATAAAGGCTCGGATTCACAGACAGCGGCGCACATTTATGCCGCCGTAGCGTATCTCCTGTACACTACGCCGACGCAGCGCAGAGAGGCAAGCACTGAATTCACAAAGCCAGTGCTGCCAAAACTGCGCTGGGTTTCCTAGGCGTAAGCCGGCGTAGGTGGAAGTGGGCGTGAGCCATGCAAATGAGGCGTGACCACATGCAAATGATGGGCCGAGCGCCAGACAGATAGGTATAACGAACGGCGCATGCGCCGTCCCGTGGACACATCCCAGTGCGCATGCTCAGAATCACGTCGGAACTACTCCCTAAGATACGTCGGATCACTGCCTACGGCGTGAACGTAACCTACGCCTAGTCATATTCACGTCCAACGTAAACAACGTAAAATACGTCGGCTTGTGTTCCCTGGTCCATATCTTTGCATGGATGCTGCTGAGTTACACCTCCTTTATGGGGCATAACTTTACCCCGGACGTAGAACTTTACACGCACTGCGTCGGGCGCACGTACGTTCGTGAATCGGCGTATCTCCCTCATTTGCATATGTGAATAGAAAATCAATGGGAGCGCCAAATGCGTCCAGCGTAAATATGCGCCCATTGTACGCCGGCGTAGGCAAGTTACGTCGGTCGGATGAAGCCTGTTTTTAGGCGTATCTCAGTTTGTGGGTCCAGCGCATAGATACGACGGCGCATATATTTACTTACGTGGCGTATCTGGAGATACGTCGGCGCAAGTGCTTTGTGAATCCGGGCCGAAATCTTTTACTGGGTGGATGTGACAAACATTTGCCCAAACAGGGCAAAAATTGTCGTACTTCCTCTATTATGTGTGATTCTTATATCGTCATCACCATCTAGTGGCCATAATGTGCGCTTTTTTTTCCAGAAATTTCCCAATCAGGAAAAATAAATGTATTGTGGCCACTAGATGGCCCAGGTGATATGGGAACCACACATAATAGAGGAAGTACGACAATGTTCATCCTGAATTTAGGTCTATCCACACAACAAAAGCTTTATACATAGACCCTTAAAGCTCGTTTACACTGGGGCAACTCGTCAGGCGACTCAGCCGCCTGACAAGTCGCGTCCCATTCTATTCAATAGAACCGTTCTAATAGTCGCTCCGACTTAGAAAAAGGTTCTTGTACGACTTTGGGGGCGACTCGGGGCGACTTGCATTGACTTCTATACAGAAGTCATTTTACAAGTCGCCTCTGAAGTCGTCTTCAGGACGCCTTGCCGAGTCGCCCCCGAAGTCGTGCCGCCCCAGTGTGAACCGGCTCTGAAAGTGACCCCTTTGCTTCCCATGTATGGACAACAACCATGGTCCCTATAAAATAAAAACATACACCTCATTTTATTCTAGAAGCTCTGATTGCTACAATGATACATCATTTGTATTTTAGATATGACCCCTATCAGAGATCCTAGCCCAGGGTTGCCCAACCAGTGGCCCGGGGGCCACATGTGGCCCACAGAGCCCTCTGATGTGGCCCGCGACCTCCTGCTCTGGGATGGAATAAAATAGAATACTGTTATTAACCACTTAAAGCGGAGGTTCACCCGCATATATGACTTCTTCCCCTTAGATGGATGCTCGTTTTGTCTAGGGGAATCGGCTAGATGTTTTAAAATATGAGCCGTACTTACCGTTTTCGAGATGCATCCTCTCCGCCGCTTCCGGGTATGGGCTGCGGGAATGGGCGTTCCTTCTTGATTGACAGGCTTCCGAGAGGCTTCCGACGGTCGCATCCATCGCGTCACGATTTTCCGAAAGAAGCCGAACGTCGGTGCGCAGGCGCAGTATAGAGCCGCACCGACGTTCGGCTTCTTTCGGCTACTAGTGACGCGATGGATGCGACCGTCGGAAGCCTCTCGGAAGACTGTCAATCAAGAAGGAACGCCCACTCCCGAAGACCCATACCGGGAAGCGACGGAGAAGATGCATCTCGAAAACGGTAAGTACGGCTCATATTTTAAAACAACTAGCCGATTCCCCTAGACAAAACGAGCATGAATCTAGGGGGAAAAGATCAAAAAATAAATAAATGGGTGAACTCCCGCTTTAAAACCCGGACCTCTAGGCAGTTTTTAGGCCAGTTTTTGCAATTCGGCACTGCGTCGCTTTAATTGACAATTGCGCGGTCGTGCGACGTGGCTCCCAAACAAAATTGGCGTCCCTTTTTCCCCACAAATAGAGCTATCTTTTGTTGGTATTTGGTCACCTCTGCGATTTTTATTTTTTGCGCTATTAACAAAAACAGAGCGACAATTTTGAAAAAAAATTCAATATTTTTTTACTTTTTGCTATAATAAATATCCCCCAAAAATATATAAAAAAACATTTTTTTCCTCAGTTCAGGCCGATACGTATTCTTCTACCTATTTTTGGTAAAAAAAAATCGCAATAAGCGTTTATCGATTGGTTTGCGCAAAATTTATAGCGTTTACAAAATAGGGGATCGTTTTATTGCATTTTTATAAAAAAACATTTTTTTTACTACTAATGGCGGCAATCAGCGATTTTTTTCGTGACTGCGACATTATGGCGGACACATCCGACAACTTTGACACATTTTTGGGGCCATTGTCATTTTCACAGCAAAAAATGCTATAAAAATGCATTATTTACTGTGAAAATGGCAATTGCAGTTTGGGAGTTAACCACTAGGGGGCGCTGAATGGGTTAAGTGTGACCTTCAATGGAAAAAGTCTGATGGGAGCTTTTGGTCGGATATTCTGACCGTGTGTATGCCCCATTGGACTTTTTCCATCGGAATTCCCGACGGACTTAGAGAGCAGGTTCTCTATTTTTCCGTCGGAAATTCCGACGGAGGTTTTTCCGGTGGGCGGCATATCAGGCCGTGTGTACGCGGCATCAGAGTCATTGTTTTACGGCCATTATAAATTTTTAATGGCATTTCATGAACTTTTTAATAAACATATAATACAAAAAAAAAATATCAACAGAACTGGGAGATAATATTCTGGTACGTTCGGTGGAAGCTTTAGCGCTAAAGCTGATAATTATACAACATTGAAATGCATCCCAAATAATGATCATATCTCCTGGGCCTCTCCACATTGTGCGGTCACTGCTGGTCTAGGGGTTGGGTTGGGGGTTGGGAGTTGGAGGAGACTGTATTGTCCTTCTGCCGGACGCTCATCCTGGGAAGGGGGTCCAGATGAGATGTACAGAGGATTCTGGAGGACCTCAGCCGGATCCTAAAAGGAAAGATTGAGACAGAAAGTGTCACCTGATATATTTCCCGGTCATTACTGTCAGTGAAATAAAATAAGACCCTAATTGGTGTCAGAAGGAAATAAGACCCAACTTTGGTCTCATTGTAATAAAAGAAGTCCCAACATAGATGTAGGTGGAATACAACAATCCCCATTGTTTGTGTCAATGGAATAAAATCAGCCCAGTCGCTGGTGTCAGTGGAAGAAAGTTAGTCCCATCATTGGTGTCAGTGGGAGTAAAACAAGAGTCATCATTGGTGTCAGTGGGAGTAAAATTAGGTTCATCATTGGTGGGAGTAAAATAAAAAGTCATCATTGGTGGGAGTAAAACAAGGGTCATCATTGGTGTCAGTGGGAGTAAAATAATGGTCATTATTGGTGGGAGTAAAATAAGGGTCATCAATGGTGGGAGTAAAATAAGGGTCATCATTGGTGTCAGTGGGAGTAAAACAAGGGTCACAATTGGTGTCGGTGGGAGTAAAACAAGGGTCACAATTGGTGTCGGTGGGAGTAAAACAAGGGTCATCATTGGTGTCAGTGGAAGTAAAATAAGGGTCATCATTGGTGGGAGTAAAATAAGGGTCATCATTGGTGTCAGTGGGAGTAAAACAAGGGTCACAATTGGTGTCGGTGGGAGTAAAACAAGGGTCATCATTGGTGTCAGTGAAAAAAAAGGCCCATCGTTAGTGCCAGTAGGAGTCAAATAAGCCCCATCGCTGGTGTCCATGGGATAAAGTCCCTTTGGTGTCAGTGAAATAAAATAAGTGTCAGTGAGATACAATCAGCCTCATGGTTTGTGTCATTAGGATAAAATAGGTCCCATTGTTGGTGTCATTGGGGAAAAAAATGAAAATTGGTTTTCAATTGTAATGTACCTGATTGTAATGTACCTGAAGCAGTGTTGCTCCTCTGAGCCTGCCGTTGGGCGGAACTATACTGGGACTGTAGGGCAGGAGAGAATTCCACCTGTAATCCTGGGAACTGGAACAGAGAGCGTTCCATCACTCAGCACCCCTCTGCTATTCTACAAAATGTGAGATCTCCTGGATCCGGCATTAGAGCCTGTGGAACACGGACACTACGGGGCAAAATCTCAGGACTGTTTTGTAGGATCTGGGACATTTTGGCACTGTGCATCAAGAGAACATGTCATTTTTGAATGAAGGACATTACTGGTAGGGACTGGGCCTTCCAATCCATCCCCATACAGCGGTCATATATGAGAGGCACATCCCCTATATCCCTGGAGAGATATGTTTTATTAACCGATGTGACTCTCTATTCATTCCCTGACTATGTGATCAGGAGCAGGGGCGGACTGACAACTCATGGGGCCCCTGGGCAATAGAAGATTATGGGGCCCCTCTGGCTTACAGATGACCACCACGCCAGGAGGTAGTGCAGAGGCGGGCAGCTAAAATCTTGGGATATTCACATTAAAAGCATGTCATTTTCGGACATATCGGGGACAGATCTAAAAAAAACACAGATTTTTACATACTGTCCCTGGTTTTACTGAGCCTGGCAACCCGGATGGGGCCCCCTAGTGGCATGGGGCCCTCGGGCAGTGCCCGAGTGACTCAATGGTCAGTCCGCCCCTGATCAGGAGTTGAATCTCACCTCTTGAGTAGCCGGTATCTCCTGGTAGATGTGGGAAGGTCTGCTGTATACATGTTCATTGTTTCTCAGATCCTTGTCACTGATGGATCCCATCTTCTCTTCAAGCGGCACCTGCTGTAAATTATATGACAGCAATAAAAAGCACAAATAAGCAAACTGACCCACCAGATCTGAGATCACAGATTGGGCTGATCTTAAGGAAACCATACATGGATTGAAATCCGATCAGTTCAGCAGGGACTGGACAAATTCTGCATGTATGGGCAGTCAAACTACCAAACTATCAACTTTTCTACAACCAGCTTGTTGGTTTGTCCCAATTAATTAGTACCACTGGCTATAACCAGCAGCAATGACCAGTGCGTTCTGATAGCAAGGAAGTCTCCTCACAATATAATGACTCAGCAGGAAGGATTCCCCATCTACATTAAATGTGTGGGTGGGGGCATTGTGTCTTGTTATTTATCTTATTTTTATTATTATGTATGGGCAGCCTTAGAATAACAAGTATGAACTGATAAGAGAGACCACAGACGCTGGTAAGTCAGACTCACCTGAAATAAACTGTGCCAATAGGGGAGGGAGACTGGAGCAACTGGGGGAGGAAATTGTGGGAATTGGGAAGAGAACCTGCAGGAACTTTGTGGAGAGGCTGCAGGAACAGGAAGAAGGAACTGGGGGAAGAAACTGCAGGAACTGGGAGGAGGGACTGCTGGACTAGGAAGAAGAAACTGCAGGAACTGGGGAAAGAAACTGCAGGAACTGGGGAAAGAAACTGCAGGAACTGCAGCCTTGGCGCACAGGGCTGTCAACTTCCACATCCCATCAGAAGCATTTGCATCATATGGTGGGAGATTATCTAGGGGCAAAATCAGAGATGGAGAACTTTCCAGTTGATGATCCACTGGGTCATGAGAAGAGACCACTGGCCAGAACTTGCCCAGTAGGCTATTGAGCTGCTGGGCTGACCTGCATCCAGTGTGCTTTCCGAGCGAGCATTCAGTCCTGCCGGAGGTTTTGTGATAGATAAAAAAGTGCGTCTGTCCACGGACTCTGTTGACCGACTGACATTTATCATAAATTAATCATTCCTGGATTAGCAGCAGCTATCAAACGCCTGATGCCGATGTTGCTGATTAGGTGTTTTTGGGATGTGGAGTCTCTGAAAGACTGTCTAGGCTGCCTAGCATTGTGAATGTTGATTTTTTTGGTGTAGGTTTCATGGGCACAATTAACACCCAAAGACCAATTTTTCCGCATCTGTTTGACAGGTGCATATGACAATTTTTTTTTACAGCAGGGCCAATTCTTGTTTTCAGCAAGAGTACCTCTTGATGACCCTCATTTGTCCTCACCTGTTACTTCTATCCAAAGTCTGTGGAAGAGACACCACTGAAGCATCAATAAATCACTGCTCATTTAAAAACTTTTTTTTTGCATTGATACATGTCCCCCCAGTACCTGGACCCCATACCCTTTGTATGCCCAATAATTTCCACATAAGCATTCAAAATGGGCACAAGTGAATTTTCCAGTTCGGGTCCCATAGACTTTATTGGGGTTCGTTGTTAGGCTCCAAACTTTTGCAATGTTCGAAAGTTCTGGCGCAAACAGGCCCGTCGCAACAGGACAGGCAAACGAGGCAATTGCTTGGGGCCCCCGAGCTAGAAAGGGGCCCCCAAGCTGGCTCGTCTGTCTGCCTGTTTTCTAAACTTTTCCCCACTTCCACTTGCTTACAGAGTGGGTCTATTATTGTCCGGTGCCTCATCTGGTCAACACAGAGGCCGAGGAGGGGAGCACAGCAGAGGGACTATTTCTTCATTTTCGGGCACATGTACATCATGCCGCCCCACTATTCTATGAGTCCCGGCTGGCGGAGTGATACAGCTGTGCTCCGTTCGTGTCCTGACTGCTTCTCTGAAGAGATGTGAAGAATTTGAGCGGCTGGAGATCGGGGGAGCAGGAGGAGATCGTGGCTGCACTGGACACAGTGAGTGGGAATAGATGAAAGAATACTCACTGTGTCCTATTATTTATCTCACAGCAGGTTAGGTTACAATCACCACACAGGCAGCACAGCAGGGTCTCTGTCATGGCTCTGTGTCACATTGCTTTTGGGTGCTGACTTTGTTATGGTTGTATTGATACAGTCTGTTATATACAATACAGCCATAAGTTAACTAAGCCAGCATTCAACAGCCATGTGGCATAGAGCCATGATAAAGCTATGATAGAGCTATGATAGAGCCCCTGCTTACTGTGCTGCCTGTGTGATAATTGTAACCTGATGATGATAATAAGAAACATGTTACTTTAAACTTAGTTTAGGGGTGCAGTAAACGTGCAGCGGAGCTGAATTTTTACTGCCCCCAAACCTATCCCCTTTAACTGCTTCCCATCATCACTGACTTGGAGGGGTGATATCTTGGTCATCACTACAGCAATGATCGAGATATAATTTTTTAGCCCCAGCAATTCTGTACAAGAAGCCCCTGGATTACTTTTACAGGCAGTGGAAGGGGGTTCCACCACAGCCTTTACTGCTTTTAAGATGTGACCAGTAGCGTCCAGTTACTGGGACACACACAGTGAGAGGAATGGATGTCGTTCCTCCCACCGTGTGACGTCAGAAACCAGAAGTGACGAAGATTTGATCACTTCTGGTTTTAGTCTCATGTAAAGAAGCCATTACCGACTTAAACAAGCATCTGATCAAACTGATCTTAGCTTGATCAGATGCTTTGGAGGCCAGAGGACAGATATGGGGTCTAAAAAAAAACAGATCTCTCTATAAAGAGGACCTGTCATGATCCATGTTATCACAAGAAATGTTGTCCATCCCTCGTGAAAGCAAAAATTACCAAAAAAAAATAAAAATACAGTGTAAGGTGTTTTTTGTTTATTTTTAATAAATAACATACAATTTAAAAGAAATTTAAACTGACCCCTGCTCTTTCATGCATACTAATTGCAAACACATACGTTGGCGCCACACACATATGTAAATAGCAACAAACCTGCATTTTGCTTCAAGTCAGGGTCAGGAGTTGGGCCGGGGGTGGGGGAAAGGGCGTGGTTGAAGGGGGCCCTGTCAGATAGGCCCATGATTTCTAACAGCGGCCCTGCTTATTCACACAAGATGAGAGCCTCGGCCGCTCTGGACAAAGCACCGGACTGTAAGTTAAGAAGTGGGCGATTGCTTGGACCTCCCCGCTGCATAGCAGCCAATCAATCACTCACTTTTAACATGAAAAGTCCTGCCCGTTGTCCAGGGCTGCCGTGCTTCTCATCGATTCGTGTGTGAATAAGGTAATGCTCTGTGAGGAGGGGGAGTGCTGTGCTGTTATGGGGACAGGAGTCTACTATCGAGGGGGGTCTGTGATGAGGGGAAAAGTCTGTGAGGGGGGGGGGGGTCAGTCTGTGATGTGGGGTCAGTCTGTGATGTGGGGTCAGTCTGTGATGTGGGGTCAGTCTGTGATGGGGGCACCAGTGTGATGGGGGGTCAGTCTGTGATGGGGCACCAGTTTGTGATGGGGGATCAGTCTGTGATGGGGGGGTCAGTCTGTGATGGGGGTCAGTCTGTGATGGAGGCACCAGTCTGTGATGGGGGGGTCAGTCTGTGATGGGGTGGGTCTGTCTGTGATGGGGGGGGGGGTCAGTCTGTGATGGGGTGGGTCTGTCTGTGATGGGGGGGGGTCAGTCTGTGATGGGGGATCAGTCTGTGATGGAGGCACCAGACTGTGATGGGGGGGTCAGTCTGTGATGGGGGCACCAGTCTGTGATGGGGGAACCAGTCTGTGATGGGGGCACCAGTCTGTGATGGGGGCACCAGTCTGTGATGGGGGCACCAGTCTGTGATGGGGGCACCAGTCTGTGATGGGGGCACCAGTCTGATGTGGCACCAGTCTGTGATGGGGGGCAGTTTGTGATGGGGGCACCAGTCTTTGATGGGGGCACCAGTCTGTGATGTGGCACCAGTCTGTGATGTGGCACCAGTCTGTGATGGGGGCACCAGTCTGTCATGGGGGGCACCAGTCTTTGAGTGTGAGTGAACTTAAACTGTATCGCTATGTTGTGGTTCCTGTAGGTTTTGTGGAAGGGGGGGTTGGGGGGCCTCTATGTCCATTTTGCTTGGGGCCCCCAAATTCCTTCAAACGGCCCTGGGCGCAAACCAAACCTTGTTGGTGGATATTCGGCCCATCTCTACTGGTAAAAATAGAACTGGGAGGGGAGACTGTAAGAAGAGACTCCAGGAACTGGGAAGAGACTCCAGGAACTGGGAGGAGATACTGCAGGAAGTAGGAGTGATTGACAGAATTGAGCTGAAATGCTGAAGGAGCTTGGGGAAGAGTCTGCAGGAGCTTGGGGAAGAGTCTGCAGGAACTGGGAAAAGAGACTGCAGGAACTGTGGGTCAAGCCTCGTACACACGCTCGGTTTACTCGGCAAGAACCAGCAAGAAAACTGCTGGCAGAGCTTACCGAGAATACCGAGCGTGTGTGCGAGGATTTCAGGTTTCTCGTCAAGAAAACTACCCAAAATCTCGACGAGAAAAATAGAGAACTTGCTCTCTATTTTCTCGTCGTGATTCTCGGCAGTGTTTTCCTGCCGAGAACCCCGAGAGTGTGTATACTTACCTGTCGCCGTGGAAACCCGCGCATGCTCGAAATGACTGCGACGCATGCGCTGTAGCTTCCTAGGCATAGGTAGGGTGCAGCAAGATGGCGGCGACAGCATCGAATGTGAGGAGCGCATGCTCGTCATACGCGATGACGTCACTGCGTTCTTGCTCATCATTCCGGTATAACCCCCGAAAGCCGAGGACGCATATGTGCGTATGCTCGGCGGCAAGGGGATAAGCACTGTGGTTGCAGATGTAAATTGGTGAAAATAGAGTTGGGGCTCAGAGATATCCTGGGGCAGGGGGAGATTAACATGCTTAAAGTGGTTCTAAAGTCCTACACTATATTACCAAAAGTATTGGTACGCCTGCCTTCACACGCACATGAGCTTTAATGGCATCCCAGTCTTAGTCCGGAGGGTTCAATATTGAGTTGGCCCCGCCCTTTGCAGCTATAACACCTTCAACTCTTCTGGGAAGGCTGCCCACAAGGTTTAGGAGGGTGTCTATGGGAATGTTTGACCATTCTTCCAGAAGAGCATTTGTGAGGTCAGGCAGGTGGGAGGAGCCAGGACCGCCGGCGGGGGCCAAAAATAAGTGGATTGGGGCTGCTTTGTGCACAAAGCATGACATGTGTGTTATTAAAAAAGATTGCTTTAGAATCACTTAAACAATGAGGCCCAGATTCACAAAGGACTTACGACGGCGTAACTCCACGTACGCCGTCGTAAGTCCGAATGATGCGCCGTCGTATCTATGCGCCTGATTCTTAGAATCAGTTACGCATGAATTTTGCCTAGATACGAGCGGCGTAAGTCTCTAACGCCGTCGTATCTTGGGGTGCATATTTCCGCTGGCCGCTAGGGGCGCTTCCGTATATTTCCTCGTTGAATATGCAAATGAGCTAGATACGCTGACTCACGAACGTACGTGCGCCCGTTTACATAAGGCGTCGGACCGGCGTAAAGTTACCCCTCATAAAGCAGGGGTAAGTCATGTTAAAGTATGGACGTCGGAAACGTCGTTTGCGTAAGTCGTCCGTGAATGGGGCTGGGCGTAGGTTACGTTCACGTCGACTAAGCATTGAGCGGGCGTAATTTAATTTGAAAATTTGACGTGATACTGAGCATGCGCCGTTCGTAAAGCGCGTCATTTACGTGGGGTCACCAATCATTTAAATACAACACGCCCCCTACCAGCCTACTTTGAATTACGCGGGCTTACGCCGGCCAATTTACGCTACGCCACCGTAACTTAGAGCGCAAGTCCTTTCTGAATACGGGACCTGCCGCTCTAAGTTACGGCGGCGTAGTGTATCTGAGATACGCTACGCCCGCCTAAAGATAGGCGCTTTTTTGTGAATCTGGCCCTGAGTTGGGAACCTGGGCAGTGGCAGCTGGTGCTCAATATTTTAGGGGGGAGCAGGGGTGGCAAACAAACCTGCCCCCCTCACTCACACCAGACAAGACCCCCCCTGCAGTAGATGGATGGGAATCGGAGGTGGTGCAGGCAGGCTTTTGGCCCCTTTGCTTGCACTAACCCCCACGCGTGCAGACCGATCGGAACCCATCCATGTCCAGACGACACCCCCCCCCAGACAGACAGACAGACGGGAATTGGAGGTGGCATGGGCTCCTGAAAGCTGCCCCTGGCCTCCTCACCCCTGCACAGAGGGGTCGAATGGCATCCATGTCCTTACCTCAGGAGGTGGTGCTGGTGATCCGGGGTAGGGCTCCTGGAAGCTGCCCCTCCACCTGCTGCAGCTTGCTGTGACACCGGGCCGTTGCATCTCCTCCCGGCGGCTGAACAGGAAGTGTGTCCGGAGAAACGATTGGCCAGGGAGTCCTAAGACCTCTCCCTGGCCAATCGGGTCTCAGGACCCGCTTCCTGACTGGCCGGGAGGACAATCAGGATGACGACAGCGAATATTTATGCTTTTTTGTCAACCAACTGGGTGGGCTCAGGGCGCAGTGCTTTGCGCCCCAAGCCCACCCTTTTTTTTAAGCCAATTATAGCCTCAGGTTCTAATCATGTGCTTAAAAAAAAAAAAAAAAACACTGGCCCAGATTCAAGAAGCAATTGCGCCTGTGTAACCATAGGTTACACGGCGCAATTGCTTACTTGCTCCGGCGTAGCGAATGCTCCTGATTCAGGAACATCGCTACGCCGACTGCAGCCTAAAATCTGCGTGGCATAAGGCTCTTATGCCACGCAGATTTTAGGCTGCATTCTAGCGATGACCGCTAGGGGGCGCTCCCATTGTGGTCAGCGTATAGTATGCAAATTGCATACTAACACCGATTCACAACGTTGCGCGGGCCCTGCATACGCAAATTACGTAGTTTGCGTACGTCGGGTTTCGCGCAACGTTACACATCCTAATAGCAGGCGCAGGCAATGCTATAGGATACCCACGTTCTCGCGTCGCGAGATTTAAAATCTACGTTGTTTGCGTAAGTGATTCGTGAATGGCGCTGGACACCATTCACGTTCACTCTGAAGCAAATGACGTCCTTGCGACGTCATTTGCCGCAATGCACGTCGGGAAAGTTTCCCGACGGAGCATGCGCTCTATGCTCGGCGCGGGAGCGCGTCTAATTTAAATGATTCCCGCCCCCTACGGGATCATTTACATTGCGCGCGCTTACACCGGGCAATTTTGCCGGCGCGCCCTCGCAATTTACGGAGCTACTGCTCCGTGAATCGAGGGCAGCGCAAAATATTTGCGGGGGCGCAGGGCAAAATCGTTGCCCTGTGCCTCCGCAAATAAAGCGCAAATGTACCTGAATCTGGGCCATTGAAATCAATGCGTCCGGCGGCCTGCATGTAGATTAGGGGCCGGGTGCATGGATTAGGGGGCGGCGCCCTTGCTCCCTGTATGAAGCGACCCACACTGGACCTAGACATTGCTCATGGTGGTGGGGCCATTGCAGAATACAGAAGGTCTCTAGAGGGGGCGCTAAAGAGTCAGATTGTATGCCAGCAGGAGTATTCTCTGAGCTCCCCGACTCCTTCCAAGGAGCAGAATCTGAAATCTAATAGGTAGATTCAGTAAGGCCCCGTACACACGACAGAGTTTCTCGGCAGAATTCACCGAGAAACTCGGTCAAAACCCGGATTCTGCCGAGAAACTCTGTCGTCTGTACAGTTTTGGCTCGATGGAGCCGCCGAGGAGCTCGACGAGAAAATAGAGAACATGTTCTCTATTTTCTCGTTGTTCTATGGGAGAAGGCGGCCCGCCGAGCTCCTCGGCGGCTTCATCCCAGAACTCGACGAGGAACTCGACGTGCTTGGCACGTCGAGTTCCTCGGCCGTGTGTACGGGGCCTGAGAGTTAGGCCGGCTTATCAGTAGATAAGCCGGCCTAACTCAGAATCTGCGCCGCCGTATGTTTAAGTGTATGCTCAAACAGAGATACGCTTAAACATATCTAAGATACGACGGCTTGCGCCGATCTATCTTAGGTTGCAATATTTCGGATGGCCGCTAGGTGGCGCTTCCATTGCGGTCGGCGTAGAATATGTAAATGAGTAGATACGCCGATTCACAAACGTACGTCCGGCCGACGCATTACCTTTACGCCGTTTACGTTAGAGATAGGCCGCCTAAAGTTAGAGCTTAGCCCTACATGGAATAGTAATGTTAAGTATGGCCGCCGTTCCCGCGTCGAAATTCAAATTTTTTACGTCGTTTGAGCAAGTCGTCCGTGAATCGAGATTTACGTTGTTTACGTCCGCGTCAAAATCAATAGGCCCGTGCGGCGTACTTAGCCGCAATGCCCACTGGGAAATGTAGGCGCCTGGCGCATGCGCAGTTCGCAAAAAAAGTTAAAAACGTAAGGTCAAGCCCCATTATCATAAAACACGCCCCCCTCAAACACATTTGAATTAGGTGCCCTTACGCACGCCGATTTAGGCTACGGCGCCGCAACTTAGCAGGCAAGTACATGGGGCCAGATTCACATAGAATTACACCGGCGTATCAGCAGATACGCCGACGTAAGTCCGAATCTAAGCCCGTCGCATGTTTAAGTGTATTCTCAAACTGAGATACACTTAAACATGCCTAAGATACGACGGCCAGCGCCGTCGTATCTTAGGGTGCAATATCTACGCTGACCGCTAGGTGACGCTTCCATTGCGGTCGGCGTAGAATATGCAAATGACTAGTTACGCCGATTCACGAACGTACGCTTGCCCGTCGTAGTGATTTTACGTCGTTTCCGTAAGCGATACGCGGCGTAAAGATAAACATGCCCCCTAGGTGGCGTACTCAATGTTAAGTATGGCCGTCGTTCCCGCGTCGCAATTTGAAAATTTTACGTAGTTTGCGTAAGTCGTCCGTGAATGGCGCTGGACGCCATTTACGCTAACGTCGAAACCAAAGACGTACTTGTGACGTAATTTTGCGCAATGCACGGCGGGAAAATTCGAGACGGAGCATGCGCAGTACGATCGGCGCGGGAACGCGCCTAATTTAAATGATCCACGCCCCCTACCTGGATCATTTGAATTAGGCGGGCTTGCGCCGGTGGACTTTACGCTACGCCGCCGCAAGTTTAGGCCATTGTGTGTGAATCTACCTACATATCTACATTACGTGATACAAGCTAAGATGGATCAATAAACCAACAGACTGTGTGTGCGACATTCTGAGAGAACGATCCCCGTGTAAGATCAGCCAATCAGATCATTCCCTGCACCCAATAAACCAAACGCGATGCTTACCCGATCACTAGCGCCCCCTATCTCAAGGTTTCCTGGGGGAAAAAAGAGAATGTGGCTGTTATTGTGACTGAGGGGAGAACAAAGTCAACAACGCTAAAGTACAGAGTCACGTGCGCAGTGTTGGAACCCAAACTAATCGTCATTATTATCCTAACCCATTCAATACCGGAACTTTCACCCCCTTCCTGCCCAGGCCAATTTTCCCGCTTTCGGCGCGTCGCACTTTAAATGACAATTGCGCGGTCATGCTACACTGTACTCATATGACATTTTCCTATATTGTTTTTCCTTCTTTTGATGTTATTTAGTCACCACTGGGATTTTTATCTTTTGCTAAAAAACAAAAAGTTTTTTCTTTCAGAAAATGTTGTAAATAAGTAATTTTTCTCCTTTACTGATGTCAACTGATGAGGTGCCACTGATGGGTATTAATAGGCTGCACTGAAGGGAACTAATGAGGTGGCACTGAAGGGCACTGACTATGTGGTACTGATGAGGAGGCAGTAATATGCTGCACTGATGGTAACTGATAGGCAGCACTGATGGGCATTGAAAGGTGGCACTTATGAGCAATGATAGGCGGCACTGATGGGTGGCACTGATGTGCACTGATGGGCAACACTGATGGGCACTGATGAGTGGCACTGATGGGCACTGATAGGTGACACTGATGTGCAGCATTGATGGGCACTGATGTGCGGTACTGATGAGCACTGATGGGCGGCACTAATGTGCACTGATGGGCAGCACTGATAGGGGACACTGATGTGCAGCATTGATTGGCACTAAAAGGCGGCACTGATAAGCGACACTGATGTGCAGCACTGATGGGCACTGATGGGCAGCACTTATGAGCAATGATAGGTGGCACGGATTGGCGGCACTGATCAGTAGGTGGCACTGATTGGCACTGATAGGTGGCACTGATGTGTGGCAATGATGGGCACTGATAGGTAGCACTGATAGGTGGAACTTATGAGCAATGATAGGCGGCACAGATTGGCGGCACTGCTCAGTGGGTGGCACTGATAGGCACTGACAGGTGGTACTGATGGGCACTGATATGCAGCACTGATGGGCGGGACTGATGGGCACTGATAGGTGGCACTGATGGGCAATGATGGGCACTGAAAGGCAGCACTGATTGGTGTCACTGATGGGCGCTGCAGGGGCTGCACTGATGATCAGTGCCCTGATTGTTGGTACAGGTCTCCCCTGTGAGGAGATGCCGCTGTCGGCTCTCCTTTGATCACAGTCTGTCACTGAGTCGAGGAGAGACGATAAACGGCACTTCCGTATTTACAAGTGACCGGCTATGATTGGCGACAGTGATCACATAGGTATAGAGCCTTGTCATCAGCTGTTTACCGAGATCGGGATCGCACCACGTCCTAGGAACACGGCGCGACCGCGATCACCGCGCTGCGTGGCTCTGGGGCGTCATCGTACGACATCACCTCAGAACAAGGGGGGATCCCACCCGCTGTCATTTTATTATACGGCGGGCGGGAGGAAGTTAAAGTAGAGCTCCACTTTTTTTTTTACAAGAAGATTGCTTGTCATACCGGATGTTACAGACAGTGCAGTCAGTATCCTTGTAAAACAGCTTCTGCTTAAACTAGCTGCATGGGGAGTTGATGTTTTCATTGGATGTTTATTGATAAAGTTCTTCTCTACTGAGAAGGAAGTCCAACATGTCTATGTAATAAAGAAATATGTCTGCGCCCATCTACAGAAATAATAAATACTGGGCCGGATTCAAGAAGCAATTGCGCCTGTGTAACCATAGGTTACGCAGCGCAATTGCTTACTTGCGCCGGCGTAACGACTGCTCCTGATTCAGGAACCTCATTACGCCGACTGCAGCCTAAGATATGCGCGGCATAAGGCTCTTATGCCCGCATATCTTAGGCTGCATTCTTGCGATGGCCGCTAGGTGGCGTTCCCGTTGTGCTCAGCGTATAGTATGCAAATTGCATACTAACGCCGATTCACAACGTTGCGTGAGCCCTGCGTACGCAAGTTACGTTGTTTACGTACGGCGGTTTTCGCGCAAGGCTGCCCCTGCTATTAGCAGGGGCAGCCCATGTTACGTATACCCGTCGTTCCCGCGTCGCGAAATTCAAATTTTACGTACTTTGCGTAAGTGAACCGTGAATGGCGCTGGACGCCATTCACGTTCACTTTGAAGCAAATGACGTCCTTGCGACGTCATTTGCCGCAATGCACGTCGGGAAAGTTTCCCGACGGAGCATGCACCCTACGATCGGCGCGGGAACGCGCCTAATTTAAATGATTCCTGCCCCCTACGGGATCATTTAAATTGCGCGCGCTTACGCCGGGCATTTTGCCGGAGCGCCCACGCAATTTACGGAGCTAATGCTCCGTGAATCGAGGGTAGCGCAGATAATTTGCGGGGGCGCAGGGCAAAAACGGTGCCCTGCGCCTACGTAAAAACTGCGCAAATCTTATTGAATCTACCCCAGTGCAGTCAGTATCCTTGTAAAACAGCTTCTGCTTAAACTAGCTGCATGGGGAGATGTTTTCATTGGATGTTTATTGATAAAGTTCTTCTCTACTAAGAAGGAAGTCCAACATGTCTATGTAATAAAGAAAGATGTCTGCGCCCCCCTACATGTATAATAAATACTGGGGTAGATTCACGTATGTCCGCGTATTTACGCTACGCCGCCGTAACTTACAGGAGCAAGTGCTGTATTCACAAAGCACTTGCTCCGCAAGTTGCGGCGGCGTATCGTAAAAGGGTCAGGCGTAAGCGCGCGTAATTCAAATGTGGAAGGGGGGGCGTGTTTTATTTAAATTTATGATGACCCGACGTGATTGACGTTTTGTACATGCGCCGTCCGTGTACATATCCCAGTGTGCATTGCTTCCAAGTACGGCGCAACGACGTATTGGTTTCGACGTGAACGTAAATTTACGTCCAGCCCTATTCGCGAACGACTTACGCAAACGACGTAAAAAATTCAAATTTCGAAGGCGGGAACGACGTCCATACTTAACATTGGCTGCGCCACCAAATAGCAGGAGCAACCTTACGCCGAAAAAGCCATAACGCAAACAACGTAAAAAACGAACGCCGGGCGCACGTACGTTTGTGAATTGGCGTATCTAGGGAATTAGCATATTCTACGCCGACAACAACGGAAGCGCCACCCAGCGGCCAAAGTTATATTGCACACAATTCTACGCCGCCGCAATCAAGTTACGTCGGTGGAGGAAGCCTATTTTTTCAGCGTAACTGCCTTTGAGAATCGGCATAACGCTACGCGGGCGCGGATTTCAAATTACGGCGGCGTATCTGGAGATACGCCGCCGCAAAAGGTATGTGAATCTAGCCCACTGATTACAGAAACATAGGAAAGCAGATGGGATCTGAAGTACATGAATGGCGTACAATGACCGATGAACCAATCAGAAATCATCTCTTAGCTGGAATGAAACGGTCGTTCTCTCAGCGGGAACACATAGATGAGGATCTCTCGCTCCCTATGAGAAAATATCACTGATTACACATTAGAATCGTTATTTTCCTTACGTTGATTTTTACGATTCGCCGACCAAAGAAGAAAAGAGCAGATCACCAGAATCACCACCAAGGCCAGGCATGGGAGGAGGATGTGTGTTGTGCTGGTTACAAGAGAATAAATAAATATCAATAGCCCATTAAATTGGCGGTGCTATATAAGTACAATAAACACATAAAATAAATATATAAGTAAAATAAATAAATAAGTACAATAAATAAATCAAATAAATATATAAATAAATAAATATCAATAGCCCAATAAATTGGCGGCGCTATATAAGTACAATAAATAAATAAAATAAATAAATAAGTATAATAAATAAATAAATAAATAAGTACAATAAATAAATAAAATAAATATATAAATAAATAAAATAAATATATAAATAAATAAATATCAATAGCCCATTAAATTGACGGCGCTATATAAGTACAATAAATAAATAAAATAAATAAATAAGTACAATAAATAAATAAGTACAATAAATAAATAAAATAAATATATAAATAAATAAAATAAATATATAAATAAATAAATATCAATAGCCCATTAAATTGATGGCGCTATATAAGTACAACAAATAAATTAAATAAATATATAAGTACAATAAATAAATAAATATATAAAATAAATATATAAATAAAAATATCAATAGCTCCTAAACTTGACAGCACTATATAAGTACAATAAATAAATAAAATAAATATATAAGTACAATAAATAAATAAGTACAATAAATAAATAAAATAAATATATAAATAAATAAATATCAATAGCCCATTAAATTGACGGCGCTATATAGGTACAATAACAAAATAAAATCAAAAATATATAAATATCAATAGACCATTAAATTAACGGTGCTATATAAGTACAATAAATAAATAGAATAAATATATAAGTACAATAAATAGCAATAGCCCATTAAATTGACGGCGCTATATAAGTACAATAAATAAATAAAATAAATATACAAGTACAATAAATAAATAAAATAAATATATAAGTACAATAAATATCAATAGCCCATTAAATTGGCGGCGCTATATAAGTACAATAAATAAATAAAATAAATAAATGTATAGAGAAATAAATATTAATAGCCCATTAAATTGACAGCTCTATATAAGTACAATAAATAAATAAAATAAATATATAAATAAATAAATATCAATAGCCCATTAAATTGACAGCTCTATATAGGTACAATAACAAAATAAAAATCAAAAATATATAAATATCAATAGCCTATTAAATTGACAGGGCTATATAAGTACAATAAATAAATAAAATAAATATATAAATAAATAAATATCAATAGACCATTAAATTAACGGTGCTATATAAGTACAATAAATACATACAATAAATATATAAATAAATAAATATCAATGGCCTATTTAGATCAAAGCCCATTCATGTGTTAGAATGGCCCAGTCACAGTCCAGACCTAAATCCCATTGAGAATCTGTGGCAAGACTTGAAAATTGCTGATCACAGACGCTCTCCATCCAATCTGACAGAGCCTGAGATATTTTACAGAGAAGAAGAATGGAGGAGAAATGTCCCTCTCTAGATGGGCAAAGCTGGTAGAGACACCCCCAAAAAGACTTAGAGAGAAAGGGGGTTCTACAAAGTATTGACTCCGGGGGGGGGGGGTGTCCATACAAATACCCCTCCCCCACACACTTTTCACATAATTATTTGTATCATTTATCATTTTCCTTCCACTTCACAAATATGTGACACTTTGTGTTGGTCTATCACATAAAATCCCAATAAAAAAACATTTACATTTTTGGTAACATGACAAAATGTGGGAGAATTTCAAGGGGTATGAATACTTTTTCAAGGTACTGTAAGTCCATACATAAACCTGCATTTGAAACAGAACAGAAATATGCCCTCCCTTTACCCTGGGGGGGGGGGGGGGGGCGTAGTACAGATACTCAGCGTTGTGACCCATACAGACAGAGCCGAGGGCGCGTTTACCTTCTTCCAGCAGAGGAAATGAGGATAAGATCATTTGTGTGGTTTTAAAGCAAATAGAGAAGTAGATGAGAAACACATCAGATCACGTATTTTGGCTTATTTTTGGAGGAGAACATGACCTTTATTTATCTGGAGCCTGAACACCTCATATCTGATAAGGAAGGTTCAGAAGCGCCTCTATTTCCTGCAAACCCCCCCCCCCCCCCCCCAATGATCTGTTTCGTTTTTTTTATATTTCAATAGAAATGATTTTGATACATTGTTGCAGTCTGGTATGACTATTGAACAATGGCGGATAGCAGATAGCCCAAACCTGCTCGGGTCTTGATGCAGATCATGCAAAATCCACTCATGTATGAGCACTGGAGGAAAACCAACCCCATCCCACGGAATTTCCGACTAAAAGCTCACATCGAACGTTTGTTGTCAGGAATTCCGACCGCGTGTACGCGGCATAACGGTCCTATGGGAATGTTGGATTACAAGCGAGATAATCTTTTTCTCACCTAAATTTCTCTTTGTCTCCAACATCATCACCATCATCAACATGGTCCTTTTTTCCAGTAGAATCACCACCTTCTTCGTCGGAAGAATCGCCGTTTTCGTTACCTTAAAACATTAGAACAAAGCAGAGTTTACACAGCTCCTCCACACGTTACTTTTTAGTTCCTCTGAAAGTCACGTTACAAAGATCAACATCTAACATTTTGTAGGCCATCTCTCCTTTCCCATAGACCCCTTTCACACTGAAGCGTTTTTACAGCTTTTTAGCGTTAAAAATAGCGCTATTAAAATGCTCATAAAACGCTCTCCATGCATCTCAATGGACCCTTTCACACTGAGTCCTGCAAGCGGCATCTTTGGAGCAGCTTTTGAAAAAAAGACGCTCCAAAAACGCCCCTCTCCATTGAAATGAATTGAAAGCGCTGTAAAAACGCCTCACCCTACAAAAACGCCCTAAAACGTTAAGGTCTTAGCGGTGCTTTACCAGCACATTGGGATTGCAGATGAGGCTTTGCTCAAAAAACGCTTGAATAACGCTCGAATAACGCTTGAATAACGCTCGAAAAACGCTTGAATAACGCTCAAATAACGCTTGAATAACGCTCGAATAACGCTCGAAAAACGCTTGAATAACGCTCCTTCACTGCAGACTCAATGTGAAAGCCCGAGAGCTTTCACACTGAGGCGATGCGCTGGCAGGAGACCAAAAAATCTCCTGTCAGCAGCATGTGAGAGGAGCGGCGTGTATACCGCTCCTTCACCACTCCTTCCCATTGAAAACAATGGGAAACTGCGGCAATACCGCCCGCAATGCGCCTCTATAGAGGCGCATTGCGGGCGGTATTAACCCTTTATCGGCCGCTAGCGGGGGTTAATACCGCACCGCTAGCGGCTGATTCCCGCGGCAATCTCGGCGGTATTTTTAGAGGCGTTATACCGCCACCGCGGCTCCCGCCCCAGTCTGAAAGGGGCCTAACACTTGAAAAACGCTTGAATAACGATTGAATAACGCTCGAATAACACTCAAATAACGCTTGAATAATGCTTGAATAACGCTCGAATAACGCTTGAATAACACTCGAATAACGCTTGAATAACACTCGAAAAACGCTTGAATAACGCTCGAAAAATGATTGAATAACGCTCGAATAACGCTTGAATAACGCTCAAATAACGCTTGAATAACGCTCGAATAACGTTCAAAAAACGCTTGAATAACGTTCAAAAAACGCTTGAATAACGCTCGAATAACGCTTGAATAACGCTTGAATAACACTCGAAAAATGCTTGAATAACGCTTGAATAACTCTTGAATAACTCTTGAATAACGCTCGAATAACACTTGAATAACGCTCGAATAACACTTGAATAAAGCTCGAATAACTCTTGAATAACGCTCGAATAACACTTGAATAACGCTCGAATAACACTTGAATAACGCTCGAATAACTCTTGAATAACGCTCGAATAACACTTGAATAACGCTTGAATAACACTCGAAAAACGATTGAATAACGCTTGAATAACACTCGAAAAACGATTGAATATCTCTTGAATAACGCTCGAATAACACTTGAATAACGCTCGAATAACTCTTGAATAACGCTCGAATAACTCTTGAATAACGCTCGAATAACTCTTGAATAACGCTCGAATAACACTCGAATAACGCTTGAATAACACTCGAAAAACGCTTGAATAACGCTCGAAAAATGATTGAATAACGCTCGAATAACGCTTGAATAACGCTCAAATAACGCTTGAATAACGCTCGAATAACGTTCAAAAAACGCTTGAATAACGTTCAAAAAACGCTTGAATAACGCTCGAATAACGCTTGAATAACGCTTGAATAACACTCGAAAAATGCTTGAATAACGCTTGAATAACTCTTGAATAACTCTTGAATAACGCTCGAATAACACTTGAATAACGCTCGAATAACACTTGAATAAAGCTCGAATAACTCTTGAATAACGCTCGAATAACACTTGAATAACGCTCGAATAACACTTGAATAACGCTCGAATAACTCTTGAATAACGCTCGAATAACACTTGAATAACGCTTGAATAACACTCGAAAAACGATTGAATAACGCTTGAATAACACTCGAAAAACGATTGAATATCTCTTGAATAACGCTCGAATAACACTTGAATAACGCTCGAATAACTCTTGAATAACGCTCGAATAACTCTTGAATAACGCTCGAATAACTCTTGAATAACGCTCGAATAACACTTGAATAAAGCTCGAATAACTCTTGAATAACGCTCGAATAACTCTTGAATAACGCTCGAATAACACTTGAATAACGCTTGAATAACACTCGAAAAACGATTGAATAACGCTTGAATAACACTCGAAAAAACGATTGAATAACGCTTGAATAACGCTTGAATAACGCTCGAATAACTCTTGAATAACACTCGAAAAACGCTTGAATAACGCTTGAATAACGCTCGAATAACGCTTGAATAACGCTCGAATAACGCTTGAATAACGCTTGAATAACGCTCGAATAGCGCTTGAATAACGCTCGAATATCGCTTGAATAACGCTCGAATAACGCTTGAATAGCGCTCGAATAACTCTTGAATAACGCTCGAATAACGCTTGAATAACGCTTGAATAACGCTCGAATAACGCTTGAATAACGCTCGAATAACGCTTGAATAACGTTCGAAAAACGATTGAATAACGATTGAATAACGCTCGAATAACGCTTGAATAATGCTCGAATAACGCTTGAATAACTCTTGAATAACGCTTGAATAAGGCTCGAATAACACTCGAATATCACTTGAATAACGCTCGAAAAACGCTCGAATAACGCTTGAATAACGTTCGAAAAACGCTTGAATAACGTTCGAAAAACGATTGAATAACGATTGAATAACGCTCGAATAACGCTTGAATAATGCTCGAATAACGCTTGAATAACTCTTGAATAACGCTTGAATAACGCTCGAATAACGCTCGAATAACGCTCGAATAACGCTTGAATAACGCTCGAATAACGCTTGAATAGCGCTCGTATAGCGCTTGAATAACGCTCGAATAACGCTTGAATAACGATTGAATAACGCTCGAAAAACGCTTGAATAACGCTCGAAAAACGCTTGAATAACGCTCGAATAACTCTTGAATAATGCTCGAAAAACGCTTGAATAACGCTCGAATAACGCTCGAAAAACGCTTGAATAACACTCGAAAAATGCTTGAATAACTCTTGAATAACGCTCGAATAACACTTGAATAACGCTCGAATAACACTTGAATAAAGCTCGAATAACTCTTGAATAACGCTCGAATAACACTTGAATAACGCTCGAATAACACTTGAATAACGCTCGAATAACTCTTGAATAACGCTCGAATAACACTTGAATAACGCTTGAATAACACTCGAAAAACGATTGAATAACGCTTGAATAACACTCGAAAAACGATTGAATATCTCTTGAATAACGCTCGAATAACACTTGAATAACGCTCGAATAACTCTTGAATAACGCTCGAATAACTCTTGAATAACGCTCGAATAACACTTGAATAAAGCTCGAATAACTCTTGAATAACGCTCGAATAACTCTTGAATAACGCTCGAATAACACTTGAATAACGCTTGAATAACGCTCGAATAACACTTGAATAACGCTTGAATAACGCTCGAATAACTCTTGAATAACGCTCGAATAACACTTGAATAACGCTTGAATAACACTCGAAAAACGATTGAATAACGCTTGAATAACACTCGAAAAACGATTGAATAACGCTTGAATAACGCTTGAATAACGCTCGAATAACTCTTGAATAACACTCGAAAAACGCTTGAATAACGCTTGAATAACGCTCGAATAACGCTTGAATAACGCTCGAATAACGCTTGAATAACGCTTGAATAACGCTCGAATAGCGCTTGAATAACGCTCGAATATCGCTTGAATAACGCTCGAATAACGCTTGAATAGCGCTCGAATAACTCTTGAATAACGCTCGAATAACGCTTGAATAACGCTTGAATAACGCTCGAATAACGCTTGAATAACGCTCGAATAACGCTTGAATAACGTTCGAAAAACGATTGAATAACGATTGAATAACGCTCGAATAACGCTTGAATAATGCTCGAATAACGCTTGAATAACTCTTGAATAACGCTTGAATAAGGCTCGAATAACACTCGAATATCACTTGAATAACGCTCGAAAAACGCTCGAATAACGCTTGAATAACGTTCGAAAAACGCTTGAATAACGTTCGAAAAACGATTGAATAACGATTGAATAACGCTCGAATAACGCTTGAATAATGCTCGAATAACGCTTGAATAACTCTTGAATAACGCTTGAATAACGCTCGAATAACGCTCGAATAACGCTTGAATAACGCTCGAATAACGCTTGAATAGCGCTCGTATAGCGCTTGAATAACGCTCGAATAACGCTTGAATAACGCTTGAATAACGATTGAATAACGCTCGAAAAACGCTTGAATAACGCTCGAAAAACGCTTGAATAACGCTCGAATAACTCTTGAATAATGCTCGAAAAACGCTTGAATAACGCTCGAATAACGCTCGAAAAACGCTTGAATAACGCTCGAATAATGCTCAAAAAACGCTTGAATAACCCTCGAAAAATGCTTGAAAAACGCTCGAAAAACGATTGAATAACGCTCGAATAACACTTGAATAACGCTCGAAAAACGCTTGAATAACCCTCGAAAAACGCTTGAATAACGCTCGAATAACGCTTGAATAATGCTTGAAAAACGCTTGAATAACGCTTGAATAACGCTTGGATAACGCTTGGATAACGCTTGAATAACGCTTGAATAACGCTTGATTAACGCTTGAATAACGCTCGAAAAACGCTTGAATAAAACTTGAATAACTCTTGAATAACGCTTGAATAACGCTCGAATAACGCTTGAATAACACTCGAAAAACGCTTGAATAACGCTCGAAAAACGCTTGAATAACGCTTGAATAACGCTTGGATAACGCTTGGATAACGCTCGAAAAACGCTTGAATAACGCTTGAATAACGCTCGAAAAACGCTTGAATAACGCTTGAATAATGCTCGAAAAACGCTCAAAAAATGCTTGAATAACACTCGAATAATGCTCGAAAAACGCTCAAAAAATGATTGAATAACGCTCGAATAACGCTTGAATAAAGCTCGAAAAATGATTGAATAACGCTCGAATAACGCTTGAATAACACTCGAAAAACGCTTGAATAACGCTCGAATAACTCTTGAATAACGCTCTAATAACTCTTGAATAACGCTCGAAAAACGCTTGAATAACGCTCGAATAACGCTCGAATAACGCTCGAATAACGCTTGAATAACGCTCGAATAACGCTTGAATAGCGCTCGAATAGCGCTTGAATAACGCTCGAAAAACGCTTGAATAACGCTTGAATAACGATTGAATAACGCTCAAAAAACGCTTGAATAACGCTCGAAAAACGCTTGAATAACGCTCGAATAACTCTTGAATAATGCTCGAAAAACGCTTGAATAACGCTCGAATAACGCTCGAAAAACGCTTGAATAACGCTCGAATAATGCTCAAAAAACGCTTGAATAACCCTCGAAAAATGCTTGAAAAACGCTCGAAAAACGATTGAATAACGCTCGAATAACACTTGAATAACGCTCGAAAAACGCTTGAATAACGCTCGAATAACGCTTGAATAACCCTCGAAAAACGCTTGAATAACGCTCGAATAACGCTTGAATAATGCTCGAAAAACGCTTGAATAACGCTTGAATAACGCTTGGATAACGCTTGGATAACGCTTGAATAACGCTTGAATAACGCTTGATTAACGCTTGAATAACGCTCGAAAAACGCTTGAATAAAACTTGATTAACTCTTGAATAACGCTTGAATAACGCTCGAATAACGCTTGAATAACACTCGAAAAACGCTTGAATAACGCTCGAAAAACGCTTGAATAACGCTTGAATAACGCTTGGATAACGCTCGAAAAACGCTTGAATAACGCTTGAATAACGCTCGAAAAACGCTTGAATAACGCTTGAATAATGCTCGAAAAACGCTCAAAAAATGCTTGAATAACACTCGAATAATGCTCGAAAAACGCTCAAAAAATTATTGAATAACGCTCGAATAACGCTTGAATAAAGCTCGAAAAATGATTGAATAACGCTCGAATAACGCTTGAATAACACTCGAAAAACGCTTGAATAACGCTCGAATAACTCTTGAATAATGCTCTAATAACTCTTGAATAACGCTCGAAAAACGCTTGAATAACGCTCGAATAACGCCTGAATAACACTCGAAAAACGCTTGAATAACGCTTGAATAACACTCGAAAAACGCTTGAATAACGCTCGAAAAACACTTGAATAACGCTCGAATAACTCTTGAATAACGCTCGAATAACGCTCGAAAAACGCTTGAATAACGATTGAATAACGCTTGAATAACGCTCGAATAACTCTTGAATAACGCTCGAAAAATGCTTGAATAACGCTCAAAAAACGCTTGAATAACGTTCAAAAAACGCTTGAATAACGCTTGAATAACCCTCGAAAAACGCTTGAAAAACGCCCCAGTGTGAAAGGAGCCCTTCTCTGGTTCGGCCTTTTATCTGATTGGGCAGAAGATGAACATCAGAGGAGATCAAATACCACCAAAAGAAATCTCTATTTGTGGGGATAAAAAGGATGTTAATTTTGTTTGGGAGCCACATCGCACGACCGCGCAATTGTCAGCTAAAGCGACGCAGTGCCGAATCGCAAAAAGTGCTCTGGTTAGGAAGGGGTAAATTCTTCCGGGGCTGAACTGGTTAAGTAGTTATATTGTTGAACAATTGGAGAGTGACAAGGACTGTTTGTCACTCTCCTTTCTAATGTTATTTTTTATTTTTATATAAAACTTCCAATAAGAATATTGAAACAGAAACAAGTAGGTTTTCTTCTTCACTGATGGGCACTGATAGGTGGCACTGAAGGGCACTGAGGAAGCTACACTGATAGGTGGCACTGATGGGTACTTATAGGTGGCACTGATGGGCACTGAGGAAGCTACACTGATGGGCACTATTAATAATTTTATTTTTGAATGTTATGTATTAAAGTTATAATGTGTTTATATGGAAAACCAATACAGATATACAAAGAAATGAGGAGTCACCGACAGGCATTATTGATGGGCACTGTTTGGCATCCCTGGTGGGCACAGATTGTCACTGTAGATGGACACCGCTGATGGGTCTGCACTGATAATCATCTCAAACCCCCACCCCCCAGGTCAGGAGAGACACTTATTGGCTCTCCTCTAGTCACACCCTGTCAGCGCGAATAGAGGAGAGCCAATAACCAGCACTATGATCAGCTGTGATTGGATACAGCTGATCACATGGTAAAGAGCCTACATCATAGGCTCTTTACCAAGATCGGAGATGTGGCGTGTCAGAGCGACTCACCGCACTAACGATCGCCGCTCATCACGCCTCGGCCAGTCAAGATAAAGAAGCCACCGCCTGGCCTTCATTCTGCTCTGGGCCGGGCGGGATGTGGTTAAGCTGTCATCTGAGGGCAGATATGTAGAGGGGGTTTAGTAAATCTCACATTTCTGGTCCGGTGCTCGTCTCTTCTTTATTCTGCATTTGAGTTCCCGGGATTTATTAGTAATGATCAGATTTCGGCAGATTATTTCCTTCTCATATTCTTCCTTCCGGGGCCCATCGTTGCATGCGACATTCTTTGCCCCCCTGCGGCACTTTACAGAAGCTCCATCCGATAGTCCTGGAAAGGGACATTAGGGTCACATGTGATATAATGCAGTGCAGTTCATATCATTACTGAAGTGTGGTCACCACAGATTGTAGAGAAATGAAGGCGGCGGAGGAAATTAATGTTACAAAATCCCCAAAAATAAGATAAGCGGATATTTGTCACATGCCGATATTCAGACTGATACATGGATAAAAACATTGGGAATTTTATTTCATTATATAAAACAAAAATGTATTTTATTACAGTTGTATATACAACACCAACAAATTACCAACACTACCCAATCACATCAGCCCCTCCCCCAAGGAGCTTACAATCTAAGGCCCCTATATCACATACATACATAGTGCGCAGCCTATTACATTAGGGTGCACCCCAAAGCTCAAACACACATGCATGTGTGTATATATATATATACACACACACACACACACACACACACACATGCGCGCTTTTAGAAATAAATTGGTACAACATGTGCACAGTTTTTTTTGTTCAGTTTGCTGGTTGGAGGGAGGGCTGAGAGAGAGGTATAGGAGGGAGGGCTGAGAGAGAGAGGCGGGAGGGCTGGGAGAGAGAGGTGTTAGGCCCCGTACACACGTCCAGTTTCCTCGGCAGAATTCAGCTTCCGACCGAGTTTCTGGCTGAATTCTGCCGAGAAACCCGGCCGTGTGTACACTTTCGGCCGAGGAAGCCGACGAGGAGCTCGACGAGGAAATAGAGAACATGTTCTCTATTTCCTCGTTGTTCTATGGGAGAACTCGGCCCGCCGAGGTCCTCAGCGGCTCCAGGACTGAACTGGCCGAGGAACTCGATGTGTTTGGCACGTCGAGTTCCTCGGCCGTGTGTATGGGGCCTAAGGCTTTTTCGGCGTAACGTTGCTCCTGCTATTAGGAGGCGCAGCCAATGTTAAGTATGGACGTCGTTCCCGCTTCGAAATTTGAATTTTTTACGTCGTTTGCGTAAGTCGTTCGCGAATAGAGCTGGACGTAATTTACGTTCACGTCGAAACCAATACGTCGTTGCGGCGTACATGAGAGCAATGCACACTGGGATATGTACATGGACGGCGCATGCGCCGTTCGTAAAACACGTCAACCACGTCAGGTCATCACACATTAGCATAAAACACGCCCCCCCTTCCACATTTGAATTACGCGGGCTTACGCCGGCCCCATTTACGATACGCCGCCGCAACTTACGGAGCAAGTGCTTTGTGAATACTGCACTTGCTCCTGTAAGTTGCGTCGGCGTAGCGTAAATACAATACGCTGCACCGCCGTAACTAGGCGCGCAGGTACCTGAATCTGCCCCATTGTTTCTTTTTGTAACTTTCTGTTAATTCATCTACAGATCAATTGGATGAACTTCCCTCTGCAGATGAAGTCAGTTTAAAGTTGACCTTCAGTAATTTTTTCATGTTTCCATCTATTAAATCTTCTGTCTTTGTGCCTCTGTGTGTCTGTGTACATCCAGGAAGTGAACAGGCAGCAGCTTCAGCTGCCCACAGTAAAAATGGATGCTGCCAGACTCAGTGGAGGGAGATTTCTGCAGCATATTTGGTAAGTACAGAATCACAGTATATATAAAATAATGTGGTGGGAAGGAAGCTTCAGAATGGCAAAGGTGTTTTTCTTACAAATTATGTGAGCGGAGTGCAGATCCTCCTTATTTACTTAAAGTGGAGGTTCACCCTAAAACCTTTGGGCCAGATTCACAGCGGAGAGCGGCGGCATAACGTATCGTAGATACGTTACACCGCCGCAATTTTTCATCGCAATTGCCTGATTTACCAAGCACTTGCGATGAAAACCTAAGGCGTGTGCCATTTAAATTAGGCGCGCTCCCGCGCCGGACCTACCGCGCATGCTCCGTTTCCGAACTCCCGTCGTGCATTGCGCGCCGTGACGTCATTTTTTCGAACAGCGACGCGCGTAGCGTAATTCCGTATTCCCGGGCGGCTTACGCAAACGACGTTATTTTTTAAATTTCAACGCGGGAACGACGGCCATACTTTAGACAGCAATACACTTGCTGACTAAAGTTAGGGCAGCTAAAACGACGACTAACTTTGCGACGGGAAACTAGACTAGGGGCGACGTAGCGAACGCGAAAATCCGTCGTGGATCGCCGTAACTCCTAATTTGCATACCCGACGCTGGTTTACGACGCGAACTCCCCCCAGCGGCGGCCGCGGTACTGCATCCTAAGATCCGACAGTGTAAAACAATTACGCCTGTCGGATCTTAGGGATATCTATGAGAAACTGATTCTATGAATCAGCCGCATAGATAGAAACAGGGATACGACGGAGTATCTCCGCTGTGAATCTGGCCCTTTTTTTTGAACATTAGATTGAGGCTCATTTTGTGAAGGGGAATCGGGTAGTTGTTTTAAAATCGAAGCCGTACTTACCGTTTTAGAGATGGATCTTCTCCGCCGCTTCCGGGTATGGGTCTTCGGGACTGGGCGTTCCTATTTGATTGACAGGCTTCCGACGGGCGCATACATCGCGTCACGATTTTCCGAAAGTAGACGAAGAAGACGTTCGGCTTCTTTCGGCTACTCGTGACGCGATGTATGTGACCGTCGGAAGCCTGTCAATCAAATAGGAACGCCCAGTCCCGAAGACCCATACCCGGAAGCGGCGGAGAAGATCCATCTCTAAAACGGTAAGTACTGCTTCGATTTTAAAACAACTAGCCGATTCCCCTTCACAAAATGAGCCTCAATCTAATGTTCAAAAAAAATTTCGGGTGAACTCCCACTTTAAGGACCAGATGCCTCCGTCGTTATACGCCGGAACTTTGACGTTAAATATCGTTGTTATGGCAGCAGATAGCTGCATAACCCCGGTATTTTTAAAAACGGCGGGCGGCGGATTTGCCGCAAGATCACTTTTGTCGGTGGCAGGAAAGGTGCCCACCTCCCTCCCGCTGAGCTCCAGTCATCTCCACCGTTTACCGTAGCTCTCGGCGGCGCATCCCTACAGAAAATAAATGATGTTTGGGGGTTTTCTTTAACCTCCTGGGACCCGCGCTATAGTCAAATGACGGCTACAGCGCCGATCCCAAAATCCAACAGGACGTCAATTGACGTCCGCCCCTTTGGGCGTTCCCTGCGCGCGCTCCAGAGCGCGCCACGGGGAAACTCTGTGTTGGCCGTGTCCCTTGGACACAGCCAATTACAGATCGCTGCGAACGGCCAATCAGAGTGGCCGTTCGCGAGGCGATCTGTGCGGCCAATGAGAGAGGATCTCATATGTAAACATATGAGATCATCTCTCATTGCCGTTTTACACAGAGACAGTGTCCTGTCTCTGGAGAGGAGACCGATCTGTGTCTCTTGTACATAGGGACACAGATCGGTCACCTCCCCCAGTCACACCCCTCCCCCCCACAGTTAGAACACTATGCAGGGTACACATTTAACCCCTTCCTCACCCCCCTAGTGTTAACCCCTCCAGTCACATTTATACAGTAATTAGTGCATATTTATAGCACTGATCGCAGTATAAATGTGAATGGCGCCCAAAAATGTGTCAAAAGTGTCCGATGTGTCCGCCATAATGTCGCAGTCCCAATAAAAATCGCAGATCGCCGCCATTTCTAGTAAAAAAAAAAAATAATAAAAAATAATAATTCAGTCCCCTATTTTGTAGGCGCTATAACTTTTGCGCAAACCAGTCGCTTATTGCGATTTTTTTTTTTTTTTACCAAAAATATGTAGAAGAATACGTATCGGCCTAAACTGAGAAAAAAATGAGTTTTTTTTTTTAAATTGGGATATTTATTACAGCAACAAGTAAAAAATATTGTATTTTTTTTCAAAATTGTCGCTCTTTTTTATTTATAGCGCAAAAAATAAAAACCGCACAGGCGATCAAATACCACCAAAAGAAAGCTCTATTTGTGGGAAAAAAAGGACGTCAATTTTGCTTGGGAGCCACGTCGCACGACTGCGCAATTGTTAGTTAAAGAGACGCAGTGCCGGAAGCTGAAATTTCACCTGGGCAGGAGGGGGTATATGTGCCCAGTAAGCAAGTGGTTAATCTTCAGGCCTAAAATTTTTTTTTTTTTTACATGTGTGTGTGTGGGGGGGGGGGGGGGGGTCGTAACAGCAAAAACGGCAGTGAGAGGGTTAAAGAAACATACCTTGACAATTGCAAATCTCACATTTCTGGTCCGGTGCTCCTCCCTTCTTCATTCTGCATTTAAATTCCTGGGATTTATTATTAATGATGACATTGGTCAGATTTGGGATTACCGGGCAGATTATTTCCTGGTCGTTACACCATAAATGTATTTCCTTCTCACAACCTTCCTTCCGGGGCCCATCGTTGCATGTGACATTCTTTGCCCCCCTGCGACACTCTACAGAAGCTCCATCCCATAGTCCTGGAAAGGGACATTAGGGTCACATGTGATATAATAGAGTGCGGTTCATATCATTACTGAAGTGTGGTCACCACAGATTGTAGAGAAATGAAGGCGGCGGAGGAAATTAGTATTACTAAGGCCCCTTTCACACTTGTGCTACTCCAAAGTCGCACGATTGGGGAGCGGGGTCCCCCAAAAATCGATACCAGACCCTTATCTGAGCACCAGCCTGGCCGGTCAGGAAAGGGGGTGGGGACGAGCGACTGCCCCCCCTCCTGAGCCATACCAGGCCGCATGCCCTCAACATGGAGGGTGGGTGCTTTGGGGCAGGGGGGCCCTGCGTCCCCCCATCCCAAAGCACCTTGCCCCCATGTTGATGAGGACAAGGGCCCCATCCCGACAACCCTGGCCGTTGGTTGTCGGGGTCTGCGGGAAGGGGGCTTATCGGAATCTGAAAGCCCCCCTATTAAAGGGGTTGTAAAGGTAATTTTTTTCCCCCTAAATAACTTCCTTTCCCTTAGTGCAGTCCTCCTTCACTTACCTCATCCTTCCATTTTGCTTTTAAATGTCCTTATTTCTTCTGAGAAATCCTCACTTCCTGTTCTTCTGTCTGTAACTCCACACAGTAATGCGAGGCTTTCTCCCTGGTGTGGAGAAAGCCTCTTGAGGGGGGAGGGGGCGAGCAGGAGTGTCAGGACGCCCACTAACACACAGCTCCTTTCTCTATCTGCAAAGTAGAGAGCGTCCTGACCCTCAAGAGGCTTTCTCCACACCAGGGAGAAAGCCTCACATTACTGTGTGGAGTTACAGACAGAAGAACAGGAAGTGAGGATTTCTCAGAAGAAATAAGGACATTTAAAAGCAAAATGGAAGGATGAGGTAAGTGAAGGCGGACTGCACTAAGGTAAAGGAAGATATTTAAGGGTAAAAAATTACCTTTACAACCCCTTTAATAAGGGGGCTTCCAGATTCCGATAAGCCCCCCGCCCGCAGACCCCGACAACCAACATCGTACCCCTACCCATTCACCTGGGGGAAAAAAGTGTCAATTAAAAAAACACACGAGACAGGTTTTTAAAGTAATTTCTTAGGCAGCTCCGGGGGTCTTCTTCTGACTTCTGGGGTCTCTTCCGACTTCTCCGGCCTCTTCTCCGCAGTCTCCGGTTCTTCTCCCGCTCTCCGGTGCCTTCTGCCGGGCTCCTCCGCTCTCTTCTGCTAGCTCTTTGACTAGCGGTGGCCCGGTCTTCTCCGTCCTCTTCTTCCGATGTTGACACGATGCTCTCTCCCGCTGTAATGCCATGTGCGCGGTGCGCAATGACTTATATAGGCATGGGGCGGGGTCACCGAATGATGTCATCCAGTGACACCGCCCCCTTGCGATGTCACCGCCCGCCCCATGCCTATATAAGTCGTTGCGCACTGCGCACACTGCATTACAGTGGGAGAGAGTGTTGTGTCAACATCAGAAGAAGAGAAGAGGGAAGAAGACGACGGGGAAGACCGGGCCAACGCTAGTAAAAGAGCTGGAAGAAGATAGCGGAGGAGCCCGGCAGAAGGTACCAGAGAGCGGAAGAAGAACCGGAGAGCGCGGAGAAGATGCAGGAGAGCGGGAGACAAGGCCAAAGAAGTCGGAAGAGACCCCCTGAGCTGCTTAATAAATTACTTTAAAAACCTGTCTCGTGTGTTTTTTGTATTGACACTTTTTTCCTCCAGGTGAATGGGTAGGGGTACTATGTACCCCATACTCATTCACATAGGGTGGGGGGTCGGGATCTGGGGGCCCCCTTATTATATATATATATTTTTTTTATTAAAGGGCCCAGAGGTCCACAGGGGCCTGGAGGTCCCCAGGGCCCCAAATGGCAACCCCCCTTTTTTTTATAATTTTTTTTTTATTATTTATTTTTATAATATTTTTTTTAATTCATTTTTTTATATATTTTTTAGTTTTGTTTTTATTAAAGGGCCCAGAGGTCCCCAGGGCCCCGGATGGCAACCCCCTTGTTTTATAATTTTTTTAAATTTTTTTTATTCCTTTATTTGTAAGGGACCCATGTGTCCCCAGGGAACCCCCCCCCCCCCCCCAATTCGTGGCACCCCCCTGCTTCTCAATTTGAGGAGGCAGCACCCACCCCCCCAATTCTATGCTCCAGGGGGCAATGCCTGAAGCTGTGTAAGGGGCCCCATAATTCCTGATGGCGGCCCTGGTATTTTTCAGTTTGTTTGCACCCCCTCAAAAATTATGAGCACTGAATTGGGGTGATCTGAGGGGTGAAGGTGCTGGAATTGGGGTGATCTGAGGGGTGAAGGTGCAGGAATTGGGGTGATCTGAGGGGTGAAGGTGCTGGAATTGGGGTGATCTGAGGAGTGAAGGTGCAGGAATTGGGGTGATCTGAGGGGTGAAGGTTCATGGAATTGGGGTGATCTGAGGGGCGAAGGTGCAGGAATTGGGGTGATCTGAGGGGTGAAGGTGCAGGAATTTGGGTGATCTGAGGGGGGAAGGTGCAGGAATTGGGGTGATCTGAGGGGTGAAGGTGCAGGAATTGGGGTGATCTGAGGGGTGAAGGTGCTGGAATTGGGGTGATCTGAGGGGTGAAGGTGCAGGAATTGGGGTGATCTGAGGGGTGAAGGTGCAGGAATTGGGGTCATCTGAGGGATGAAGGTGCAGGAATTGGGGTGATCTGAGGGGTGAAGGTGGAGGAATTGGGGTGATCTGAGGGGTGAAGGTGCAGGAATTGGGGTGATCTGAGGGGTGAAGGTGGAGGAATTGGGGTGATCTGAGGGGTGAAGGTGCAGGAATTGGGGTAATCTGAGGGGTGAATGTGCAGGAATTGGGGTGATCTGAGGTGTGAAGGTGCAGGAATTGAGGTGATCTGAGGGGTGAAGGTGCAGGAATTGGGGTGATCTGAGGGGTGAAGGTGGAGGAATTGGGGTGATCGGAGGGGTGAAGGTGGAGGAATTGGGGTGATCTGAGGGGTGAAGGTGCAGGAATTGGGGTGATCCGAGGTGTGAAGGGGCAGGAATTGGGGTGATCTGAGGGGTGAAGGGGCAGGAATTGGGGTGATCTGAGGGGTGAAGGTGCAGGAATTGAGGTGATCTGAGGGGTGAAGGGGCAGGAATTGGGGTGATCTGAGGGGTGAAGGTGCAGGAATTGAGGTGATCTGAGGGGTGAAGGGGCAGGAATTGGGGTGATCTGAGGGGTGAAGGTGCAGGAATTGGGGTGATCTGAGGGGTGAAGGTGGAGGAATTGGGGTGATCTGAGGTGTGAAGGGGCAGGAATTGGGGTGATCTGAGGGGTGAAGGTGCAGGAATTGAGGTGATCTGAGGGGTGAAGGGGCAGGAATTGGGGGTGATCTGAGGGGTGAAGGTGCAGGAATTGGGGTGATCTGAGGGGTGAAGGTGGAGGAATTGGGGTGATCTGAGGTGTGAAGGGGCAGGAATTGGGGTGATCTGAGGGGTGAAGGGGCAGGAATTGGGGTGATCTGAGGGGTGAAGGTGCAGGAATTGGGGTGATCTGAGGGGTGAAGGTGCAGGAATTGGGGTGATCTGAGGTGTGAAGGGGCAGGAATTGGGGTGATCTGAGGGGTGAAGGGGCAGGAATTGGGGTGATCTGAGTGGTGAAGGGGTAGGAATTGGGGTGATCTGAGGGGTGAAGGGGCAGGAATTGGGGTGATCTGAGTGGTGAAGGGGCAGGAATTGGGATGATCTGAGGGGTGAAGGGGCAGGAATTCAGTCAACAATCATCCATATTGAACAGTCTTATTAAATGATTTATAGTAAAACACTTTACAATCTACAGAGCACAGAAAACTGACACTCAGTTATGGTCACATCTTAGTAAAGATTTTACACTGCTGACTTGTTTTTGAGGGTACACGGCCCTGAGCCGTCTTTATTCTTCACTACAGAGTGACCCACAATGAGGACGGGTTTGTGACCCACAATGAGGACGGGTTTGTGACCCACAATGAGGACGGGTTTGTGACCCACAATGGGGACGGGTTTGTGACCCACAATGAGGACGGGTTTGTGACCCACAATGAGGACGGGTTTGTGACCCACAATGGGGACGGGTTTGTGACCCACAATGAGGACGGGTTTGTGACCCACAATGGGGACGGGTTTGTGACCCACAATGAGGACGGGTTTGTGACCCACAATGAGGACGGGTTTGTGACCCACAACGAGGACGGGTTTGTGACCCACAATGAGGACGGGCTTCTGACCCACAACGAGGACGGGTTTGTTACCCACAATGAGGACGGGTTTGTGACCCACAATGGGGACGGGTTTGTGACCCACAATGAGGACGGGTTTGTGACCCACAATGGGGACGGGTTTGTGACCCACAATGAGGACGGGTTTGTGACCCACAATGAGGACGGGTTTGTGACCCACAATGGGGACGGGTTTGTGACCCACAATGGGGACGGGTTTGTGACCCACAATGAGGACGGGTTTGTGACCCACAATGAGGACGGGTTTGTGACCCACAATGAGGACGGGTTTGTGACCCACAATGGGGACGGGTTTGTGACCCACAATGAGGACGGGTTTGTGACCCACAATGGGGACGGGTTGGTGACCCACAATGAGGACGGGTTTGTGACCCACAATGAGGATGGGTTTGTGACCCACAATGGGGACGGGTTGGTGACCCACAATGAGGACGGGTTTGTGACCCACAATGAGGACGGGTTTGTGACCCACAATGAGGACGGGTTTGTGACCCACAATGGGGACGGGTTTGTGACCCACAATGAGGACGGGTTTGTGACCCACAATGGGGACGGGTTTGTGACCCACAATGAGGACGGGTTTGTGACCCACAATGGGGACGGGTTTGTGACCCACAATGAGGACGGGTTTGTGACCCACAATGAGGACGGGTTTGTGACCCCCAACGAGGACGGGTTTGTGACCCACAACGAGGACGGGCTTCTGACCCACAACGAGGACGGGTTTGTTACCCACAATGAGGACGGGTTTGTGACCCACAATGGGGACGGGTTTGTGACCCACAATGAGGACGGGTTTGTGACCCACAATGGGGACGGGTTTGTGACCCACAATGGGGACGGGTTTGTGACCCACAATGAGGACGGGTTTGTGACCCACAATGAGGACGGGTTTGTGACCCACAATGGGGACGGGTTTGTGACCCACAATGGGGACGGGTTTGTGACCCACAATGAGGACGGGTTTGTGACCCACAATGAGGACGGGTTTGTGACCCACAATGAGGACGGGTTTGTGACCCACAATGGGGACGGGTTTGTGACCCACAATGAGGATGGGTTTGTGACCCACAATGGGGACGGGTTGGTGACCCACAATGAGGACGGGTTTGTGACCCACAATGAGGATGGGTTTGTGACCCACAATGGGGACGGGTTGGTGACCCACAATGAGGACGGGTTTGTTACCCACAATGAGGACGGGTTTGTGACCCACAATGAGGACGGGTTTGTGACCCACAATGAGGACGGGTTTGTGACCCACAATGAGGACGGGTTTGTGACCCACAATGGGGACGGGTTTGTGACCCACAATGAGGACGGGCTTCTGACCCACAACGAGGACGGGTTTGTTACCCACAATGAGGACGGGTTTGTGACCCACAATGGGGACGGGTTTGTGACCCACAATGAGGACGGGTTTGTGACCCACAATGAGGACGGGTTTGTGACCCACAATGAGGACGGGTTTGTGACCCACAATGAGGACGGGTTTGTGACCCACAATGGGGACGGGTTGGTGACCCACAATGGGGACGGGTTTGTGTCCCCACAGCTAGGATGGTCATGCTGGTTCCAGGTCAGCAGATCCTCACAGTGAAGATGGAATGACAGCCGTGGGCTGGCCCGGACTGGGACAAAAAATAGGCCCGGGCATTTTAGACTGAGCAGCCCGGGGGGGGGGGGGGGGAGTCACGCGGCGGGGGTTAATGATGGGATGCCCGCACAGAGAGAGAGACTGCTCCACATTTGTGGCACAGAGAGAGAAATCACTCCACATTGCTGGAACAGAGAGAAATCGTTCGACATTTCCCATTGTTGTACTGAAGTCAGTTGATAGATCGGAGTCTGTATAACCAGTCTGCACATTGATAGATCGGAGTCTGTATAACCAGTCTGCACATTGATAGATTGAAATTTCTGCTGAACTGGCAGAATTTCAATCTATTTATGATGGCCTAAGTCCACCAGTCTCTGAGTTTAATAATATCCTCAAATCTTCTGAAAGGGGTTCTCAACTTAGGTTTAGAAATTCACTTTGAACTCCACCTTATTTCCAGAACTCTCATTATGTATTAGATGTGCAAAGAATAAGGTGGGAGAAGATCTAATACCTATAAAGAGTAATGAAAATAAGGTGGAGTACAAAGTGAAATATCTGGAGGGACTGGCTGAGGTTAAAACAGGCAGGGAGGAAATTAGGTATCACCTCCTTACTGTCTGTCAAATGCCTCTGAAAAGTGACCTGAGAATTGATAACTTTTCAGTGGAGTATCTGTAAGGCCCCATACTCACGAGCAAACATGTCTGCTGAAACTGGCCCGCAGGCCAGTTTCAGCAGACATGTTTGGTCGTGTGTGGGCGCGAGCGGGCCGAATTCCAGCAAACATTTGCCCGCCGGGCCTTTTCCCAGCAGACAAATATTCCTGGACTTGTTTTAAAACAGTCCGCTGGAATTCAGCCCGCTCGGACATGTACGGTCGTCAGTACAGACCTACCGTACATGTCCAGGCGCCCGCCGTCCCTCGCATGCGTCGAATGACTTCGACGCATGCGTGGAAGCATTTTAAAGGCGGGCCGCCCACGTCGCCGCGTCATTGTCGCGGCGACACCGCGTCATCGACGCGGCGACACCGCGGACACGCCCCGCGTATTGTTTACGCGCGGACTTCTGTACGATGGTGTGTACAACCATCGTACAGAAGCCCTCTGGCAGACATGTATGGTGGAAACGGTCCGACGGACCGCTTTCACCATACATGTTTGTCCGTGTGTACCCGGCCTGAGTGCAAGCCTTTTGGCTCACACTGGTGCTCAACATTTTTTTTGGGGGGAAGCAATCAAACTGAACAAAAACATCAAATGCAGCCACTGTGCCCCATCAAATGCAGCCACTGTGCCCATCAAATGCAGCAACTTTGTCCCATCAAATGCAGCCATTGTGCCCCATCAAATGCAGCCACTGTGCCCCATCAAATGCAGCCACTGTGCCCCATCAAATGCAGCCACTGTGCCCCATCAAATGCAGCCACTGTGCCCCATCAAATGCAGCCACTGTGCCCCATCAAATGCAGCCACTGTGCCCCATCAAATGCAGCCACTGTGCCCATCAAATGCAGCAACTTTGTCCCATCAAATGCAGCCATTGTGCCCCATCAAATGCAGCCACTGTGCCCCATCAAATGCAGCCACTGTGCCCCATCAAATGCAGCCACTGTGCCCATCAAATGCAGCCACTGTGCCCCATCAAATGCAGCCACTGTGCCCCATCAAATGCAGCCACTGTGCCCCATCAAATGCAGCCACTGTGCCCCATCAAATGCAGCCACTTTGTCCCATCAAATGCAGCCACTTTGTCCCATCAAATGCAGCCACTGTGCCCCATCAAATGCAGCCACTGTGCCCCATCAAATGCAGCCACTGTGCCCCATCAAATGCAGCCACTGTGCCCCATCAAATGCAGCCACTGTGCCCCATCAAATGCAGCCACTGTGCCCCATCAAATGCAGCCACTTTGCCCCATCAAATGCAGTCACTTTGTCCCATCAAATGCAGCCACTTTGTCCCATCAAATGCAGCCACTGTGCCCCATCAAATGCAGCCACTTTGTCCCACCAAATGCAGCCACTGTGCCCCATCAAATGCAGCCACTGTGCCCCATCAAATGCAGCCACTGTGCCCCATCCAATGCAGCCACTGTGTCCCATCAAATGCAGCCACTGTGCCCCATCAAATGCAGCCACTGTGCCCCATCCAATGCAGCCACTCTGTCCCATCAAATGCAGGCCAGCAGGCCATTTGGGTATTTTTTTCAACTGCCCCTGAACACATTTAATGTTATCCTATGTGTCCATGCACACATTCGTATTTTTTTGCGTTTTAAAGCAGTTGGGTATAGGCTCGTTTTTTCAGAAGCAACATTTTGGGTTCAGACGCAAAAGTTTTAGCGTTTCAGACGCAAATCGCGGGAAATTGCTGCTAAACGCGGCAAAACGCGGTAAAGGCGTTTTGCCGCGATTTCGTTTAATGGGTTTTTTAAGGTGACCTATTTTTTTACATTAGAAATCTCAAAAATGATGGCAAATTATGAAAAACCATAAAAAAAACATTAAAAAATGTAATTGCTTGCATTGCATTGTGGACAATCCACAACTTGTGGCAGGTGATGTGGCCAGGTGACGTGGCCAGTGGACAATCCACAACTTGTGGCAGGTGACGTGGCCAGGTGATTTGGCAAGTGGATAATCCACTTGTGGCAGGTGACGTGACAAGTGGACAATCCACAACTTGTGGCAGGTGTCGTGGTCAGGCGACGTGGCAAGTGGACAATCCACAACTTGTGGCAGGTGACATGGCCAGTTGACGTGGCAGGTGACGTGGCCAGTTGATGTGGCAGGTGACGTGGCAGGTGACGTGGCCAGGTGACATGGCAAGTGGACAATCCACAACTTGTGGCAGGTGACGTGGTCAGGTGACGTGGCCAGTGGACAATCCACAACTTGTGGCAGGTGGCGTGGCCAAGTGACATGGCAGATGACGTGGCAAGTGGACAATACACAACTTGAGGCAGGTGACGTGGCAAGTGGACAATCCACAACTTGTGGCAGGTGACGTGGCCAGTTGACGTGGCATGTGACGTGGCCAGTGGACATTCCACAACTTGTGGCAGGTGACGTGGCCAGGTGATGTGGCAGGTGACGTGGCCAGGTGACGTGGCAGGTGACGTGGCCAGGTGACATGGCAAGTGGACAATCCACAACTTGTGGCAGGTGAGGTGGCCAGGTGACGTGGCCAGTGGACAATCCACAACTTGTGGCAGGTGGCGTGGCCAGGTGATGTGGCAGGTGACGTGGCCAGGTGACGTGGCAGGTGACGTGGCCAGTGGACAATCCACAACTTGTGGCAGGTGACGTGGCCAGGTGACGTGGCCAGTGGACAATCCACAACTTGTGGCAGGTGGCGTGGCCAGGTGACATGGCAGATGACATGGCACGTGGACAATACACAATTTGAAGCAGGTGACGTGGCAAGTGGACAATCCACAACTTGTGGTAAGTGACGTGGCCAGGTGATGTGGCAGGTGATGTGGCCAGGTCACGTGGCCAGTGGACAATCCACAACTTGTGGCAATTGACGTGGCCAGTTGACGTGGCAGGTGATGTGGCCAGTGGACAATCCACAACTTGTGGCAGGTGACGTGGCCAGGTGACGTGGCAGGTGATGTGGCCAGGTGACGTGGCCAGTGGACAATCCACAACTTGTGGCAGGTGACGTGGCAAGTGGACAATCCACAACTTGTAGCAGGTGTCGTGGTCAGGTGACGTGGCAAGTGGACAATCCACAACTTGTGGCAGGTGACGTGGCCAGTTGACGTGGCAGGTGACGTGGCCAGTGGACAATCCACAACTTGTGGCAGGTGATGTGGCCAGGTGATGTGACCAGGTGATGTGGCCAGGTGACGTGGCAGGTGACGTGGCCAGGTGACGTGGCAAGTGGACAATCCACAACTTGTGGCAGGTGACGTGGCCAGGTGACATGGCAGGTGACGTGGCCAGTGGACAATCCACAACTTGTGGCAGGTGGCGCACTCGGCCAGATCAGTGGCCTTTTTGCAGGACATTAGAGCAGCCCAGGGGGCAAATGCATTCTTGCAACCCAGCCCAGTCCGCCCCAAGGGCCTTGGTACACCTCTGGGTAGAAGTGACAAGCGGGCCGCCGAGGGCCGTTCGCGGGCCGCGATCGGCCCGCGGGCCGCCAAGGGCCATTCGCGGGCCGCCGCGGCCCACCGGGCATATGCCCGGTATGCCCTATGGCCAGTCCGGGCCTGGCCGTGGGTGATGCAGCTTCAGAAACAAGTCAGCAATGGAAGGAATCTCCCATAATTCTGTCCTATCAGATTCTCTTTATCTCATAATATTGGAGACTTACCCATCACACCCACAACAAGGACCAAGAAATAGAAGATCATATTTGTGCTCCAGTAGACCCGTCTAGGAGTAAATGGATGGAGGAACAGCTCAGTCTACACTGACACTACTAGTCTGAGAGAGGAGCGGGCGGTCTGTGTGCTGTTCTCCTTATAGTTATTTGTACATTACATTATTAATCTTTATTTCTACATGTTTGTTTTCATGCATTTCTTTCACTGCTGCCATCTGCTGGCCAGAATTTGCATGCCACACGTCCCTGTTCTTGTTAGTAAAGTTTTTTCTATTCGGAGGCGTGGACTCTTGCTGGGCAGGTCTCTTCACTGGGAGCAGCCATTTTCAGTATCTCCTCATGGCTGTGTGACTAGACACTCCACATTTTTGGGCTCGAGTGAAGGCATCAGTTTTTGACCACGCAGAAGTCAGCAGAAGTCAGCAGTAGTTAGCAGCAGCTCAGCAGCAGCTCTGCAGCCACAGCAGCTAGCCTCAGGACATATTCTAACAAGTCAGCATTGATACCACTACTACAGAACAGTATTGTATCACCGTTTGTTGTCTTATCTGGATTGAATAAACCCACGCTGATTTCATCTTCATGTCTGAGTCTGGATCCATCTAACCTGAACATCTGCCGGTCCTGTCTGCCCCACTGCTTGGATACGAAGGTAAGAAGTCACACAGCTATTATCAGTTATACCTTCAATCGCCTTCATGTGGGAACAGAACAGTCAAAAACTGCCTTAATGTCCACACCCCAGTCACAGATTCCCTCAGAGTTACCACTAAGGAATCGCCCTGCAACAGGCCTATCTGCAGCGAATCTGCCCAGCTACAGTGCATGTTCCACAAGTCTAAGGGCAAGCACCGCATGTCCACAGTATCTTTACTATTGCCTGAAAGCCCTCCACAACTCATCAAGCCGTTTCCTATATCCCATATCAATCTTTGCTCGCATAGCAGAACTGTTAACGCACACGGGGTCCCTCTCTAACCTAAACCCCCGCAAATCACTTAAAACACCTGAGGAACCTTGCCAGAGTGCCCCAGCGCAGCCACACTGCAATTTTCAGCCCCCAATTGAAAAGTTTATTTTCTTAAAGAGACAGCGCACCTTAAATCAAAATGGACAAAAAGGACCTTGCACAGTTCCCCAGTGATGAAACAGAGCTAATGCAGCCTGATACTGATCACCAAGAAGTACAGGAAGCAGAACCCACACTTCCAGCAGACCAAGTCGTGCGACCAAGACGCTCCCTCAAACCGACAATAAAGGTCAGGGAAAACTATCAAACCACAAAAGATGAGCTATGCGATAACCTGGAAGAGCTATGGGAGCGAGTTTCCTCCCTCATGTCAGGACTTAAATCCTCTGGTGATACCTCAAGCTTACAAGTTGGCATCAGGCGGCTGAACACAGCTCATGAAGGATACAAGAGACTGTTCACAAGGTATATAACCTTTCTAAAAAACGTTAATAATGATGAAGCCCTTTCAGAATTGAGCAAGGCAGAATCTATAGACATTCAAAGAGACACCATGGTGCTGCTTGCTAAAGATAAAGCGGAACTCCGCATCTCCCATTTGCAAGAAACTAGATCACACAGATCAAATTCATCCAAACATTCCTCTCGGTCATACAGATCATCGTGCTCAAGAAGCTCAACCCTAAGCGACAGACTACTAGAGGCCCGCATAAATGCAGAGCAATCCAAAGTCAGACGTTCCTTCACTGAAAAAGAAGCTCTGGCAAGAGCAGAGGCCAAGAGGGCAGACGCAGAAGCAGAGGCCAAGAGGGCAGAAGCAGAGGCCAAGAGGGCAGACGCAGAAGCAGAGGCCAAGAGGGCAGAAGCAGAGGCCAAGAGGGCAGACGCAGAAGCAGAGGCTCGAATAAAGATTCTTGAATCAGAGATGGAAGAGGAAGTTGCATTAGCTAAAGTAAGACTACTTGAGCAAGCATTAAGCCAAGGTCTTGATCCAGTCTGCTCGCTACCACAGGAGGTAGAAGATTCAGCTTACCGCACCAGCGACTATGTACTGAAACAATTATCTGCATCACCCCCAGTATGCAGTACCGTCCAAGCTGACAACGCCGAAACCTCAAAGTCATCTCCACCTACAGTGCCAGTGTCACTTACAGCACCCGAGAAATCTGATGGTGTTCACCCAGATGTGCCCTCTCAAGGACAGTTATTACGAAACTACAAAAAGGGCCATCAGGCGTTTCCTGGCCTACCTCCACAGCTCAAGCAGCAGTCCTCACGATCTACAGAGACTAGATCACAGCTCAACCCTGCAGCAGCATCATTCTACCTGGATGCATCTCACCCTTTCACGCCGCAAAGCCTACACGCCCCGGCGGCACCACAGGTTGTCGTGGCAACAAGCAGTGAGAAATCAGATATGTCTGAGTTGGCCAGGATTATGGCGAGCAGAGAGCTAATTAACACAAGTCTCTCAAAATTTGATGACCGTGCAGAGAGCTACAGAGCTTGGAAGGCAACTTTCAAGGCCACCATTGCCAACCTCAAACTAGACGCAGAGAAGGAGCTCAACCTCATGATCTCATGGCTGGGTCCAAGCTCCACAAATCGCATCAAGAGCCTCAGAACTGTCTATGTGGGACAAGCAGAAGCAGGTCTCGCTGCCGCCTGGCAGAGACTCGAACGTACCTTTGGCAGTGCAGAAGCTATAGAGAAGGCCCTATTTAAGAGATTGCAGAACATTCCAAAGATCAATCTTAAGGACGTCCATAAGCTTCAGGATTTGAGTGACCTGCTCATGGAACTAGAGCTTGCCAAAAAAGACCCTCGTCTGATCGGGCTATGCTACCTGGATACAGCCCATGGAGTGAACCCAATTGTCGTGAAATTACCATACAGCCTGAAAGAAAAGTGGGCGGCATCCGTCTCAAGGTACAAAAGGGTGCATGACATCACCTTTCCCCCATTTATTCATTTCTGCAGATTCATTGAAGAACAGTCCCAGATGAGGAATGACCCCAGCCTCGATTTCCTGGAGTTCAACACTACAGCTCCAGCGACACCATCACCAAGGTATGAGAGTGCCATGCATAAACACAGAGACTTTAAGAGCAGCGTGAGTGTTAGAAAGACTAACCTACCATCTTATGCAGCACCCACGGGTAAACAGTACAATACCTCATCAGGAGACAAGTCCTTCAATCGTGAATGTCCCATTCATAAAAAACCACACTCACTGAACAAATGCAGAGGGTTTAGATCCAAACCCATACAGGAGCGCAAGAAGTTCCTCAGCGAGCTTGGGGTATGTTTCAGATGCTGCGCTTCATTGGAGCACATGGCTAAGGACTGTAAATCCATCATCAAGTGTGAGGAGTGTCATAGTGAAAGACATGCCTCGGCTATGCACCCAGTTCCACTGCACAGAGACTCACCAGCTGCCGTCGCCACCAGTCCCGCTCCAAGTCATGGCGGGGAGCCCCAGAACCACGCTGCCGCCGCTGTTTCCTGCTCATGTTTGGAAGTATGTGGCGAGGGCCAGGGTGAGAAATGTTGTGCCCGAATATGCCTAATCAAGGTCTATCCAGAGGGACTACCAGAAAAGGCAGTAAAAATGTATGCCATCATCGATGACCAAAGCAACCGGTCCCTAGCAGGACCTAAATTCTTTGAAGCCTTCGGGATAAAGGGACCATCAGAACCCTACATCTTAAACACCTGCTCAGGCCGCATTGAGACTAGCGGCAGGAGGGCGCAAGGATTCATTGCTTCCCCCATCAGTGGGAATACCGAAATACCCCTACCAACACTGATTGAATGCGATCAAATACCCAACCATAGGGATGAGATTCCTACCCCAGAAGCTGCGTTTCACCAACCGCACCTAAGGCACCTAGCCAACGTTATCCCACCTATGGACAACAATGCTGAGATTCTACTCCTGCTTGGCAGAGACAATCTAAGGGTGCACAAGGTGCGCCAACAGTGTAATGGTCCCGACTACGCACCATATGCCCAGAGGCTGGACCTGGGATGGGTAGTCATAGGAAACGTATGCCTGGATCAACCAGAAATCGACTCCTTCAAAACGTACGTGCGTGGAGACGGACGCACAACTTGTATTAAGCCGTGTCCTCATCACTATGAAGTGAAGGAGAAGTCTCCAGACCTCGTACAACCACCCGACATCATTTCTCCCCTCTTTGCTGACGACTCGGGGAGATCAGTCTTCAACACAACCAAGGATGACAATAAGGTATCCTTATCAGTAGAAGACAGAGAGTTCTTTAAAGACGAAACCAATCACTGTGTTTCTCCATTACCCTTCCGAACCACCAGGGTAAGTCTCCCGGACAATCAGGAGCAAGCGCGATCCAGATTTAACTCTCTTCAGCGCACCATGGACAGCAAGCCTGAGACGAGAGAACACATCGTTGTACCATTCGAACTTAATCCAGCAGATCACGCCACCAGGCCTACGTCTGTGGGTTCCTTTGCTAAATCTACTTGGCTTACAGGCCCAGAGTTTCTGCTAGGACGGGCAGACAAATGTGAACAGGAAGTTTACAGCATCCAGGATCCGGATAATGATCCAGAAATCCGCGCCGAAGTTAGCGCATTAGTCACTGAAACAAAGCAGACCTCCAGGCTCGACTGTCATCGTTTTGAACATTTCTCCAGTTGGATGAGACTTGTCAGAACCATTGCAAGGTTAGTGCACATCGCCAGATGTTATCACAACACTCAAGAAGATAAAGATTGTCACGGTTGGCACATCTGTCATAAACCATTCTCTGCTGAGGACATTTCTCATAGCGAGTCTCTCATAATACGTCATGTCCAGCAGCAGGAATTTAACGTAGAATGGAAGTGCTTGAACAACAGACAGCAGATTCCTATAAAAAGACCTCTTGCTAACTTAAATCCAATTATGGACACTTTTGGCCTGCTCAGAGTTGGTGGTCGTTTGAATCAAGCCCACCTAGGAGTTGCGGAGCAAAATCCTGTCATTATTCCCAGCAAACATCATATCACCACGTTGCTGATCCGACATTACCACAAAAAGACTGAACACCAGGGCAGACAAATCACTGAGGGCAAGTTAAGGTCTGCGGGTCTTTGGATTATAGGTATGAAGAAACGTGTAGCCCAACTACTGCATGACTGTGTGCACTGTCGTAAAGCCAGAGGAAAACAGCTACACCAACAAATGGCCGACTTGCCCGCGGATAGACTATGCACAGAGCCGCCCTTCACCTACACTGGCCTAGACGTCTTTGGACCATGGATGGTGTCCGCACGTAGAACCCGTGGTGGTCACGCAAACAGTAAACGTTGGGCTGTGCTATTTACTTGCATGAGTGTGCGAGCCGTTCATATAGAGGTGATAGAATCTATGGACACATCCAGCCTCATTAATGCCTTAAGACGGTTCTTCGCCATCAGAGGACCAGTGAAACAGTTGAGGTCAGACCAGGGAAGTAACTTCATCGGCGCCTGTAGAGAACTGAACATCGACACTAAGCCTATCCAAGATCAGTTGGCGGAGAAAGGTTGCACCTGGATTTTTAATCCTCCTCATAGTTCCCACATGGGGGGTTCCTGGGAGAGAATGATCGGGATCTCACGCAACATCTTAAATTCTATGTTGATGGATGTAAACTCTTCAAGACTTACGCACGAGACTCTCGTCACTCTTCTCGCTGAAGTTTCAGCCATCATCAATTCAAGACCCCTTGTGCCAGTATCTATGGATCCTGAAACACCAGCCATACTGTCTCCGGCTATTCTACTTACCCAAAAAACGGACAATATGCTCACGCCTAGTGGAGAATTTACCCATGGGAATATCTACCAAAAACACTGGAAACGTGTACAACACCTGGCAGATTACTTCTGGAACAGATGGCGTAAAGAGTATCTCAATATTCTTCAAGGAAGGAGGAAATGGCAACATCAAAAACCAAACTTGAAAGAAGGAGACCTTGTATTAATGAAGGAGCAACAAACCGAAAGGATCACCTGGCCTATGGGACTAATTACAAAGGTTCTTCCGAGCAAGGATGGCAAGGTCCGAAAGGTGGAGCTGAAGATCTTCAGGAAGGGTGAGCTTAAAACTTTTGCAAGGCCGATTAACGAACTCATTCTAATATTACCCATCGAGAACGTTCCTGAAGGATGAAAAAGGACTGAACTCGAACTTCACAGCTTTACCCGCTATGGGTCAGCCAACCCACTATGTCATGTTTATTGCATTTCACATGTTCTTTGTTACAGGTTGTATTATATTTTTATGGACATTCGTCATAGTGAAATCTCCTTACGTAAATTTCAGACGGGGAGTGTGCTGTTCTCCTTATAGTTATTTGTACATTACATTATTAATCTTTATTTCTACATGTTTGTTTTCATGCATTTCTTTCACTGCTGCCATCTGCTGGCCAGAATTTGCATGCCACACGTCCCTGTTCTTGTTAGTAAAGTTTTTTCTATTCGGAGGCGTGGACTCTTGCTGGGCAGGTCTCTTCACTGGGAGCAGCCATTTTCAGTATCTCCTCATGGCTGTGTGACTAGACACTCCACATTTTTGGGCTCGAGTGAAGGCATCAGTTTTTGACCACGCAGAAGTCAGCAGAAGTCAGCAGTAGTTAGCAGCAGCTCAGCAGCAGCTCTGCAGCCACAGCAGCTAGCCTCAGGACATATTCTAACAAGTCAGCATTGATACCACTACTACAGAACAGTATTGTATCACCGTTTGTTGTCTTATCTGGATTGAATAAACCCACGCTGATTTCATCTTCATGTCTGAGTCTGGATCCATCTAACCTGAACATCTGCCGGTCCTGTCTGCCCCACTGCTTGGATACGAAGGTAAGAAGTCACACAGCTATTATCAGTTATACCTTCAATCGCCTTCATGTGGGAACAGAACAGTCTGGTGGAAAATAGGAAGTGCTACAGGAAGTAACATTGACTTATTTTAATAAGAAGTGTTAAGATTCTATCAGACTTGTGTTACACAAAGATTTCTACTGAACAGAACAACATGACATTTATGCCTCATAAAACCCATCAGAGAAGGCAAAGTTCCATGGAGACTGAGGACTGCCAATGCCGGAAGAGTGACCTGGAAGTCTATTCAATGGCCAATGCCAGAAGAGTGACCAGGAGGTCTATAGACGTCCAGGTCACTCTCCTGGCATTGGTCATTCTCTCGACTTCCAAGTCACTCTACTGGCAATAGTCCTTGGATAGACTTTCAGGTCACTCTCCTGGCATTGGTCATTTTATACTCCTTCAAGTCACTCTCCTGGAATTGCCCATTCCATAGACCTCCAGGTCCCTCTCCTGGAATTGGTCATTCGATAGACTTCCAGGTCACGCTCCTGGCATTGGTCATTCGATAGACCGCCAGGTCACTCTTGTGGCATTGGTCATTTTATAGACCTTCAAGTCACTCTACTGGCATTGGTCATTCTATAGACCTCCAGGTCACTCTACTGGCATTGGTCATTCTATAGACCTCCAGATCACTCTCCTGGCATTGGTCATTCTATAGACCTCCAGGTCACTCTCCTGGCATTGTCCATTCTATAGACCTCCAGGTCATTCTTCTGGCATTAGCAGTAGACCCATGCCCATGGAGTTTATGGAACTTTGTCTCTTCCGGTGGGTTTTCTCATGAATAAAGGTTACGTTGTCCTGTTCAGTAGAAATGTTTGTGTAACACAAGTCTAATAGGTTCTTAGCACTTTGCCTTAGAATATTAGGTAACGTCCCTTTCTGCACTACATCCTATGTCATGGGTGGGCAAACTTTTTAACTTGAGGGCCGCAATGGGTTCATATATTGGACCCGGGGGCCGGACCAAGAGTAGATGGACGGTGTGAATTAATATGAATTAAATTTAAATTTGTAACATTAAATGTTTAGATTAATTTAAAGTGGTTGTAAACCCACTATTTGGACTTTTACCTACAGGTAAGCCTACAACAAGGCTTACCTGTAGGTAAGGGGAATATCTCCTAAACCTGCACGGTTTAGGAGATATTACCCCCGCAATGCGGGCGGCGCATGCGCAGGGGGGAATCCACGGCTGAAGGACCGGCATCGCCGGACCCTGACGATTTTAAATCTCCCGCGCGCACGCGCGGGAGTGACGTCATCGCCGCTCCAGCCAATCACAGCGCTGGAGCGGCGATACCCGGAAGACACGCCGGAGCAAGATGACATCCTGCTCGGCGTGGACCAGGTAAGTGGTACACACCTCGTTCCGAGGTAAGTATTTCATAATAGGCTAGTATGCGGTGCATACTAGCCTATTATGCCTTTTGCATTGCAGGTTTGGGGGGAAAAAAAAAAAGTTTATGCGGTTTACAACCGCTTTAAGGTAGAAAAGCATAAAAAGAGTTATTTTACAAAACTTTCATGCAATGTATTTCTTTCAGGTGTCCCCATCACAGCGCCCCTTTACATCAGGTGTCCCCATCACAGCGCTCCTTTACATCAGGTGTCCCCATCACAGTGTCCCTTTACACAGGTGTCCCCATCACAGTGCCCCTTTACATCAGGTGTCCCCATCACAGTGCCCCTTTACATCAGGTGTCCCCATCACAGTGCCCCTTTACATCAGGTGTCCCCATCACAGTGCCCCTTTACATCAGGTGCCCCATCACAGTGCCCCTTTACACAGGTGTCCCCATCACATCGCCCCTTTACACAGGTGTCCCCATCACAGTGCCCTTTTACATCAGGTGTCCCCATCACAGTACCCCTTTGCATCACGTGTCCCCATCACAGCGCCCCTTTACATCAGGTGCCCCATCACAGTGCCCCTTTACATCACGTGTCCCCATCACAGTGCCCCTTTACATCAGGTACCCCATCACAGTGCCCCTTTACACAGGTGTTCCCATCACATCGCCCCTTTACATCAGGTGTTCCCATCACAGTGACCCTTAACATAAAAAAAGGGTCACGCTGATGGGCACATTTTATGTTAAGGGGCACGCTGATGGGTATATTTTTAATGTGTACGCTGATGGGCATATTTTATGTTAAGGGGCACTCTGATGGGCACAACAAAATGTGTCCATCAGTGTGCCTCTTAAAAAAATATGCTCATCAGTGCGCACATTAAAAATATACCCATCAGCTTGCCCCTTAACATAAAATGCGCCCATTAGCGTGACCTTTAACATATGCCCAGCAGTGTTAATGTTGACAATAAATTAGCCCATTAATGGTGATCAACGAACTAAGAATATGCCACATACCTAGAATGCAGGGGCGGATGCTGGAAGGAAAAAAATAGCCGGGAACGAGTAGCAGGGGGCGGGGCTCGCACGGGACGTCACGCCTCTAGGAGAGCCAGGAGTGGACCCGGGAACCAGGAGCAGCAGGGGGCGGGGCAATCAAGTGACGTGGGAGATAGGCGTGGCCCCTACTCGCAATGTGATCAAGGAGTGGACTGCAAGCTGCAGGGGTCGGGGAAGGAACGTGACGTCATGCCCCTACTCGCCGCCGTACGTGCTTGTAAACTTCCAGGACCTGCGGTGAGGAGCAGGGGGCGGGCCCACACTGGCAGCGTCACTGGTTGCTAAGGGAAACCCGCGATCCCAGCAAACCAGCACTGCAATTTGTAAATATACTGGGGTAGATTCAGGTAGATGGGCACATTCTTATTCCGGCTTAGCGTATCCCATATGCGCTACGCCGGCATAATTTTGTGAGGTTAGCATAGTATTCACCAAGCACTTGCGTGTAACGTTGTGCCGGCGTACCGTAAATTTGAAGGCGCAAGCCGGCGTAAGTGTAAGTGGGTGTTCCCTTATGAAAATGATGGGCTGAACGTTGATCAGTGGATTACGCCCGGCGTATCATAGACAGAGCATGTGCAGTCACGTGGACGTATGATCGCTTCCCTGTGCGCATGCTCACAACTACGCCGGTCCTACTTCCTGGGATACGCTGGCCCACTGGCTTACGCCGAGCGCATAAATACGCCCAGACATGCGCCCGTGCGGTGCAAAATTACATCCTGCTTCCCCCCCCCCCCCCCCACCCCCGAGCAAGGTAATTTTGTTTGATTGTGAGATGACACCTCCTCAAGTAGAGAAGGAGAAAAAGAGGAAGCATAACTTTAACCCAGCAGAGATGGAGGTTATGTTGGCGGCACTGACCAAGTATGGTGCCGCCCTGCATGGTGCCCAATGCAAAAATACAACCTAGGCACAGAGGAGGGAAATTTTCGAAAAGATCGCCCTGGATATTAATGCCATTGGCAATGAGACCCGGAGTTGGGATGATATTCAGAAGAAACTGAATGACATGCGTCGTCGGGTCCGGGACAAATTGGTCCTGATTAGAAAGCATGCCAGTGGCACGGGAGGAGGAACAGCCTGTGCAGTAAGATTAACACCGGAGGAGGAGATAATTGCTCGGTGTTTGTCGCAGGAGCAGGTGGAGGGCATTCCAGGATATGACTTGGGGACAGGTAAGTGTGTTTTATCTCCTATATGGTGTGTAGCATGTGAGGGGGTGGAAGAGAACATGTGACAAGTGTGTGGGTCCACCAACATGTGTTTTTTTTGTGTCATCCGCAGATGTGCTGGATGAAGCTGGGCCGTCATCGGCTGTTGTGCGACCCACACCCTCCCCGGAACATCGTGTGGCCCAGTCGGCCCCCCTGGGAATCTTGGGCATGTTGGTGGAGGGGAGTGCCCATAGGTCAGCTCTCGAGGTTGTTGTGGAGGAGTCCATTGACCTCCACCAGGAGGACTCCATCTACCTAGAGGAGGATTCCAGTATCCCTGGACTCTCCTTCACCTCCCCGACCATCAGGTCTACCCCATCCAGGGTATCCCCATCCAGGGTATCTCCATCCAGGGTATCCCCATCCAGGGCAACCCCATCCAGGGCAACCCCATCCCCGTCTTCCCCATCTGGACGGGCCCAAGCCTCTCCTTCTCCCAGGAAGGCTCTTCGGAAGACGAGGGGTGTACCCGGAGCACTTCGAGAAGGGCTGCAGGAGGAGCAGGGCCGGCAGACCCACCATATCGGGGCTATGGTGGGTGACCTGCGACGTGTGGCGGACAGCCTGGCCTCCTCTGCCAAGTCCCAGGCTGCATGCGCAGCGTCATTGCAGCAGACCCTCACCCTGCATGCTGATCTGGGCAGCAAAAATACCGAGAGCCTGCAGGAAGTGAGCTCCAACAGTGTGGCGATGGTCACATGTATGGTGGAGCAGCAGGCCGCCACAGCAGTTCTCACAGCGGAGGTGAGCAGGTTGGCAGGGGCTGTAGAGGCCAACACTGCTGCTGTGCATGAGGAGGGGAGGCAAACCCGGCAGCACCAGCATCAGAATACAACCCGCCAGCTTAGGATGCTGGCACAGACCAACTCCGTGCTCACCCGCCTTGCCATCGCTATGGAGGGCAGGCAGGCACCACCTGCCAGGAGTGACCAAGCAGGGGATGATGCTACTCCCCCCTCCCCCCACCCCAGGCTCCCTCCCGCCAACTGAGGAGCCAGAGCCGTGGCACCCGTGGCACCAGTCTGGGCAAACTGAAGAGCAGATGAATGCTCAATTTTTGGGTAACTTTTTATTTTTTTGGATTATGCTCAAAGTATGAGTTTTATTGTTTAAGTTGTAGTTCCTACACACGGTGAGGAGTGTAAACTACAGTGTGACTGGTGTGTGAATGTGGGGGGGGTGTCACTCCTGCCGGCAAAGGGGTGTGACCCTCTGCCGTGTGAATGGTGTATAAATGTACAGTAACATAATTGGAGCCTTGCCATGGTGTTGCTGCTCCCAAGTCCCGTGCGGTGGACTTGGGCTAATCCAATTTGATGAGGATGTGGGGTGTGTGTGCTAGGGACCACAGTGGTGTGCATGTGTGCATTATCCTTGTGCCATGCTGAATGTGGGTGTTTAACGTGCAAAGATACGTTCCACGAGGCAACTCCTAACTGCTCTTCCCTCAGTAGACCGGATTGCGTTGGTTAGGGGTGGATTGTGTGGTTGGGGGGTCAGGTCATCACGTAGCTCAATCTCCAGGCCCTTTCTCATGGCGTAGTTGTGTAGAATGCAACATGCACCGATGATCTGGGACACGAAGTTTGGGGAATACAACAGGGTACCCCCAGACTTATCCAGGCATCGGAAACTGGACTTCAGGAGGCCAAAGGTGCGTTCCACCACTGCACTGGTACGTGTGTGTGCTTCATTGTATTTTCTCTCTCCTCTGGTTTCAGGATTCCCGGAGTCATGAGATGGGGCCCAAGTGCATATGCAGAGTCACCTGGAAGGGAAAAGACAGGAGGATGTTAGTCATGCATGTGCCCCTCGTGATGTCTGCATCATGGGGGGGACAGTCATACCTGACACCCATGTCACTCACCAACCAGCCAGCTGTCCCCATACACGTTCTGTTTGAATTCTGTTGGGATGGGGCTTTGACGGTATATGAAGCTGTCGTGGCTGGACCCGGGGGGTTTGGCACGGACGTGCCATATGAGGCATTGGGCATCAACTATCACCTGTACGTTGATGGAATGCCAGTGCTTCCGATTGCAGTATATGTGCTCCGTGTCACGGGGGGGGCGTAGTGCCACATGTGTGCAATCAATGGCCCCCACGGTGCGTGGGAATCCTGCAATTTGATAGAAATCCGCCATTGCCTTCACCCGCAGATGCTCCTGGGTGGGTTTGATGATGTGGTGGGACATGTGTGTGAGGATTGCGGGGACAACCTGGTGCACACATCTGCTCATGCTGGTTTGTGACATCCCAGCCACGACTCCACTTGTACGCTGAAAAGATCCAGTGGCGAGGAAATGCAGTGTTGCCAGTACCTTGACCAGTGGCTGCACTGCATGTGCACGATGTGTCTGGCTGGTGATGTCATCATGCAGGGTTCTGGCTAATTCCTGGATGGCTTCAGGGCTGAATCTGAAAATGCGAAACACCTCCTGTGAAGGATATGCTTCAGTGTAATTCTCCCTGCCAGTTTAATGCTGTGTGTGTGTGTTAGAGGGAAGGTGATTTCATGTGAGACTCACTCCTCTGCTAACAGGCTGTTGAGATGTTAATGACCCTTCTTCAGCCAGCTCCCTAGTTTAAAGGGGAATTGATCTATTGTGTGTGTGAAGGAGACCTGCATTTACTGTTTACTGTGATTAGAAGTGGCTCATGTTAATTATTCTGATTGCTTCATTGTGGTAATTATCTCTTCTATATGCGGGGCCAGGCTGTGTAGATAATGTATTCTGTTACAACTAGTAATTACCTTCACTGATGTCATTATCTAAAGAAATGTTTTCAGGGTCGACTCCGAAGTGTCTGCCTATCATCTGTATGGAAGCCCCCAGTGTGAGGGGGCGGAGATTGTCATTGTAACAGTTTTGTAAATTACATATAAGCTGTGTGTTGTACCATTAAAGTCTGTCTTGTTCCAGCAGTAAGCTCTGACTCATGTGTGGCTTATTGGGCGATCACAGGAATATTCGTCCTCGTGGAATATTGGGTGATGTTCGTATGGAAGAAGGGAATCTTTGACGGGCATATCATTCTAATACCGTCACAACTGGTTGGCAGCAGCGGGATTTTCCCTTCTACTCTCCTTTACACCCGGATTCCAAGCAGACACTGGAAGTTCGTGGAAGGATTGCTAGCAACAAAACCAAGCGGGTCATCATAGCAGAATTAATGGAGCTAGGCCAGGAGAACTTGGTTGCAGCAACGCCAGCAGTACAAGAGATGGAGACACCAGTGATTCAGGAGGAGGAATCGCCAGCCAACAAAGTAATGATAGAGAAGCTAGCATGGTTCGGTCCGAACCCAACGGCGGATGTGGTGCTGAAAGTGATGGACCTGTCAGCGGAGGAGGCTAAACAAATAGACGCAGAGCTACAGAAGGATAAACAAATAAGAGACGCAGAACTACAGTTAAAACTGGCAGCAGTCCAACAAGCAGCCGCACATTCTCCAAACAGTGAGTACAGCACAGCAGACGCAAGGAAGATTCCGTTTAGCGCTTTTAAAGCTTTTGATGAAAAGGACTGTGAAATTGATAACTACCTGGCAGATTTTGAGCGACAATGTAACCTGCACCGAATAGCTAGAGGAGAGTGGGTTGCAATATTGTCAGGCAAACTGTCAGGCAAAGCTTCTCATGCTTTCCGGACCGTGCCAGATCAGGAGATCCATAGCTACGCCCGGGTTAAAGAAGTGCTTCTGGCTCGTTATGCAGTAACCCCAGAGTCCCACCGACAGAAGTTCAGGGACTCAAAACCACGAAAGACTCTTACGTGGAGTGGGCATGCCAGTTATCCCTGTCGGCCTCTAACTGGGTTAACAGCAGCCAGGCCACCACCGCAGAGGACATTTTGCAACTAATGCTCCTGGAGCAATTTTACAATCACATCCAGACGGACGTCAAAGACTGGGTGAGAGATCGCAGGCCCATGACTCTACCAGAGGCCGCGAAATTGGCGGATGAATATGCGGATACTCGCAAGACGAACCAGGTCACACCACAGGTACAACCTCCACGACCAACGGTGCCCTCACACCCACCAGCTGCTAGATACCAACCTCCTAACAGACCGGTGACATCTAGCCCTCGCTATCCACGCCAGGAGGACAACGAACAACGCTGCTTCCGGTGCAAACAGCTGGGTCACTTCAAGCAGAATTGCCCCCTGAATGACAACACCAGGTCAAATTGGTCTCAACCTGGGTACCGCCCACCAGCAGCAGCCCATTGTGTAGACTCGGCTTGGAATCCATAGGAGCTGGGTCAGGAAGAACCATTGGGCACCCCTTACGAAGCCCTCATGGTACAATCTGTTATTTCGGACAACAGGGAACACCATTGTCAGCTGGTCATGGGCGACAGCCATGAGCCAGAGGGGCCCTGGAGGGAGCTGGGCAGAAAGAGGCACCGCCGGCTACCCCCCAAGAAGAAGAGGTCCTGGAAGCCGTATAACAAGCTGACCTGGGAGGAGAAGAAACGACTGGAGGAGAGAGAGTCGCAGCGGGCGTCCCAGAAGCGGGCCGAAATGTGCACCAAGGGCCCACCGGTGGCCCCTTACACCACCACCCAGTTCCTGATGATGAAGGACCACATGGAGAGCCTGCAGGACATGAGCAAGCAGGAGCTGATCCGTGAGTACATGGAGCTGGAGGAGTGCATCAGCCGCATGGAGGAGGAGAACAACCGCCTGAGGTCACAGCAGGCCGACCCCCCCAGGCTCCATGAACTGGAGAGGGAGCTGGAGAAGCTCAAAGAGCAGAACCGGTGGCTGCGGAGTGAGCAGGGGGTGGCTGACCCTATGGGGCCCTGATTCCCCCCCCCCCGGACTCTGAGCACCAGTGCTACAGCATTTCAACAAATATAACTTTTTCTTTTTATGAATCTCCTGGGATTGTCACTTCAGAGCCATAACCTGCCCCTCCCATAGCGGGACACCTAGACGGCGGCGCACAGACCCATTCGCCGTCCTCACACTGACTTCTGGTGACTCTGCAGATCGCACAAAGACTTGGGGACTGACCGGCGTGTGATCTGACGACCCGGTGGCATACCTGAGTCGGAAGCAGTTGCCAAGGGAGGTCAGTCACGCCAAACCGAGTTAACCTCGGACTAAAAGCTCTGAACCCGTCAACCCTACTGGACCAGGGAAGGTCCAACCGGGTTGCCGAAGCAGGGAGAAAAAGGGGGGCCATTGTGAAGGATATGCTTCAGTGTAATTCTCCCTGCCAGTTTAATGCTGTGTGTGTGTGTGTTAGAGGGAAGGTGATTTCAGGTGGGACTCACTCCTCTGCTAACAGGCTGTTGAGATGTTAATGACCCTTCTTCAGCCAGCTCCCTAGTTCAAAGGGGAATTGATCTATTGTGTGTGTGAAGGAGACCTGCGTTTACTGTTTACTGTGATTAGAAGTGGCTCATGTTAATTATTCTGATTGCTTCATTGTGGTAATTATCTCTTCTATATGCGGGGCCAGGCTGTGTAGATAATGTATTCTGTTACAACTAGTAATTACCTTCACTGATGTCATTATCTAAAGAAATTTTTCAGGGTCGACTCCGAAGTGTCTGCCTATAATCTGTATGAGAGCCCCCAGTGTGAGGGGGCGGAGATTGTCATTGTAACAGTTTTGTAAATTACATATAAGCTGTGTGATATAACATTAAAGTCTGTCTTGTTCCAGCAGTAAGCTCTGACTCATGTGTGGCTTATTGGGCGATCTCAGGAATATTTCTCCTAGTGGAATATTGGGGTGATGTTCGTATGGAAGAAGGGAATCTTTGACGGGGATATCATTCTAATACCGTCACACCTCCGAATCCCCCATGCCAAAGATGTTCATGTGCGTGCGGTATATCCTCTCCCGTGCCCTCCTACGAGTCGGTTGACACAGTAGTTTTGCTAGGACCACGGCTGCCCCTGGCATGTTGGCACACAGATGTGTTGTCCAGCAAGTGTGGTTGCTCAGCTCGTCCGTAACGCTGCTGCTGTAGCTGCTCTCCAGCTGACCTGTGGACGTCTGTTGCTAAGTTGCCCCTGCTTTTATGAGGAGCAAGTTTGCGCTGGGCGTACAACTTGCGCGCCCTGCGCGAAGACTGCGCTTGACACGCGCATGTTTGTGAATTGGCGTATCTCCCTCATTTGCATATTTGCACAGGAAAACAATGGGAGCGCAAGATGCGTCCAGCATAAAAATGCTCATAAAATACCCCGGCGGAGAAAAGTTACATCGGTCGGAAGAAGCCTAATTTCAGGCGTATCTATTTTTGTGGGTACGGCGCATAGTTACGACAGCGCAGATTTTGACTTACGCTGCGTATATGGAGATACGACGGCGTAAGTCCTACCTGAATCTACCCCAGTGTTGCCTTCTGGAGGAGATTTAGGAAGATTTACTTTTGTAGCACCAGGCTGCAAAACAGCTTCTTTCCATGGTCCATATAGTTTTTGAATTCTAAACATTTTTTAGGGTTAAATTAAAAGCATATTATTCATTTATTGTGTTTTATGTGAGATATGTGATGTCTTTTATTGTGAGGGGGCTGAATCTGTATTTCATTTTATGAGTTTTATTGTAAAATGATAATACATTTTTTCTGGTTCTGATTCTGACAATGTAATTTGTCTGGTGTGTTGTGCAGGGGATGATAGAAATGATATTATTTTGATATTTTAACTTGTAGGCAGGTGCAGTTAGCTATTTTGCCACTAGGCGGCTTTGTACCAGAATAGTGTCTTGTTATAGTAGATGGTTTTATCAGGTGCTAGGTCCAGATTGGGAGAAGGCCTAGGGCACTTGGGGCATGGGAACCAAACACCCCACTCCAGGATCGATGTAACAAGCACATGTGGGCCCTGCACAGGGAGTAGTCCTGCACTCAGGAGAATCCAGCCATGGATGGATTGGCCATCGGGACTACCGGGAGATTCCCGGTGGGCCGATGGCTCAGTGGGCCGATCGGAGGTCCGCGGCAATCTACCCGTCAAACGCCGACAGCTGGCGCCTGACCGGTGGATCGAGATTTAGCCACTTAGCCAGCATGCAAAGTAGTGCAGGAAGCATGTGTAATAAGTTCTTTCTCAAGTCACGCTGCGGCTGCTTCCCGCCCCCCGGCTGCCCTTTCTCTCTTCTCGTCCATCCCCATTTGCTTGTGACATCATCTGGGATGGACGAGAAGAGAGGAGATGCCACCGGAGGCAGTAGCCGCAGCGTGACTTGAGAGAGAACTTATTACACACGCTTCCTGCGCTACTCTGCATGTTGGCTGGTAAACGATGTGCCCTGTGCCCTGATGTACTATGTGCCCTGATGTGCTCCGTGCTCTGATGTGCTATGTGCCTTGGTGTGCTATTTGCCCCATGTCCTGATGTGCCCTGTGCCCCATGTCCTGATGTGCCCTGTGCCCTGTGCCCTGATGTGCTCTGTGCCCTGATGTGCTCAGTGTCCTGATGTGCCCTGTGCCCCATGTCCTGATGTGCCCTGTGCCCTGATGTGCTATTTGCCCTGATGTGCTATGTGCCCTGATGTGCTCCATGCCCTGATGTACTATGTGCTCCGTGTCCTGATGTGCCCTGTGTCCTGATGTGCCCTGATGTGCTTTGTGCCCTGATGTGCTCCGTGCCCTGATGTGCTCCGTGCCCTGATGTGCTCTGTGCCCCGTGTCCTGATGTGCTTTGTGCCCTGATGTGCTTTGTGCCCCATGTCCTGATGTGCCCCATGCCCTGTACCCTGATGTGCTATGTGCCCTGATGTGCTGTGTGCCCTGATGTGCTATGTGCCCTGTGCCCCGTGTCCTGATGTGCCCTGTGCCCTGATGTGCTCCGTGCCCTGATGTGCTCCGTGCCCTGATGTGCTCTGTGCCCCGTGTCCTGATGTGCTTTGTGCCCTGATGTGCTTTGTGCCCCATGTCCTGATGTGCCCCATGCCCTGTACCCTGATGTGCTATGTGCCCTGATGTGCTGTGTGCCCTGATGTGCTATGTGCCCTGTGCCCCGTGTCCTGATGTGCCCTGTGCCCTGATGTGCTCCGTGCCGTGATGTGCTCCATGCCCTGATGTGCTATTTGCCCCGTGTCCTGATGTGCCCTGTGCCCCGTGTCCTGATGTGCCCCATGCCCTGATGTGCTATGTGCCCTGATGTGCCCCGTTTCCTGATGTGCCCTGTGTCCTGATGTGCTGTGTGCCCTGATGTGCTATGTGCCCCATGCCCTGATGTGCCCCGTGCCCTGATGTGCTATCTGCCCTGATGTACTATGTGCCCTGTGCTCCATGCCCTGATGTGTTATGTGCCCCATGCCCTGATGTGCTATGTGCCCTGATGTGCTATGTGCCCTGTGCTCCATGCCCTGTGCCCTGATGTGCTATGTGCCCCCTGTCCTGATGTGCTATGTGCACTGATGTGGTATGTGCACCGTGCCCTGATGTGCTCCATGCCCTCATGTGCTGTGCCTCAATGTGGTGTGCCCTGATGTGCTGTGATGGGCCATGATGTGCTGTGCCCTGTGCCCTGATGTGATGTGCCCTGATGTGCTCTGTACGTGTTGTGCCCTGATGTGCCCCGTGTCCTAATGCCCCGTACACACCATCACTTTATGTGATTTTAAAAACGACACTTTAATTGACCGCGTGTGGGCGAAAACGTCGTTTTATGTCTTGTAAAAAACTACCAAAAAAAATTGAAGCATGCTTCAATTTTATGTGTCGTTTTTCAAAACTTCGTTTTTTACTTCACAGAAATTGACCGTGTGTAGCAAAAAAACATTGTTTAAAACAACGTTTTTACACCCGCGCATGCCCAGAAGCTAGTTATGAAGCGAGCTTCAATGGAAAAAGTGGTGAGAACGTAACCGCGCTTTGCTAGAACATTGTGAGAAAAACGATGGTGTGTAGGCAACTTTGTCTTTGAAAATTGAAGTTTCAAAAACTTAATTTTTTACTTCACAGAAAATGTCGTTTTTTTTCATCACATAAAGTGATGGTGTGTACGGGGCATTATGTGCTGTGCCCTGTACCCTGATGTGTCGTGCCCTGGGCCAGTCTGGATGAAGTCCAGGGCCAAATTTGTGTCCCAGTCCAGCCCTGAATCCAGCTGTAGACTTTGAATGAATGAATGAAAAATGTATAAAGCGCGGCACATGCGAACTGAATCGCTTCTGGGCGCTAGTTGTTCGTGTCTCATGCCATCAAAAGAGCAGAGTCTTGATCTGTCTTCTGAAAGTCAGGTGGTTTTCCTCCAACCGAATGCTGGTTGGTAAAGCGTTCCATATTCTTTCTGACCCTTATGGAGGTTGGGTCTTCATCAAAATCCTTTTTAGGCTAGGCCAAGAGTTCCCTAAGTGAGGCTCTTCCCCTGGGGTGTCCCGTGAGAGGTGTACCTATGGAGGAGGTGTCTACAGAGAGCCCACTCCTGGAAAAACGAATGACCATGGGTGTAAGGAGAGACTGTTAGAAGGAGATGGCTGCTAAAGTGCTGCATGTTCACATGGGATTGTTGCTGACTGTCCACGATTGACTATGTAACGTCCAGGGCCGCTGATAGAAATCATGGGGCCCCCGTACAGCCTACCTACTGTAGCCCCCTTTAGCCCCACCCCTGGTCCCTCCTTCAGCCCCCTGGCCACGCCCCTTGTCTCTCCCCAAAACAAAGTGCATGTAATGGTGGCGATCAGCAACTTGATGGTGGGACATGCCAATACTATAATGTGTTGCAGACAGTGCCATCCATTCCAACTCCATTAGACATGTGGGGCCAGATTCAGATAGATTAGCAGATCTTTAGATCCGCGTAATCTATCTGATTTACGATCCGCCGGTCCAATTTAGCGAGGCTAGTGCATGATTCACCAAGCACTTACCTCGAAAATTGCACCGTCAGATCATAACTCCCCCGGCGGAATTCAAATTTATTAAAATGATTGTACAATTTAAATCAGACGCGTTCCCGCGCCGATTTAACTGCGCATGCGTCGCCGGCGAAATTTGCCAGTGCGCATGCTCCAAATGACGTTGCTAGGACGTCAATGTTTTCGGCAGGCTGCGTAAATTCCGGCCATCCGTATTCCTGATCGACTTACGCAAACGACGTAAAAATTTGAATCTCGGCGCGGGAACGACGGCCATACTTAACATTAGCTACCCCTCATATAGCAGGGGTAACTATCCGCCGGAAAAAGCCGAACGCAAACAACGTAAAAAAAAGCGGCGGGCGGGCATTCGGTCTTGAATCGGCGGTTCTCCTCATTTGCATATCCGACGTGTAGAAAACTGCGACAACACCTAGCAGCCGGCGGTAGATTGCAGCCTAAGATCCGACTGGTGTAAGTTACTTACACCAGTCGGATCTAAGGGAGATCTATGTGGAAGTGATTCGTATGAATCAGTCGCATAGATCCGACCGGCTGGACTCAGGCCCCGTACTCACGACCAAACATGTCTGCTGAAACTGGTCCGCAGACCAGTTTCAGCAGACATGTTTGGCCGTGTGTTGGCCCGAGCGGACCATTTTGGGACGGATCGGACAGGTTTCCAGCGGACAACTGTTTCCCGGACTTGTTTTAAAACAGTCCGCTGGAAACCTGTCCGCCCGGACATGTACGGTCGTCTGTACAGACCTACCGTACATGTCCTGCCGCCCGCATCCCTCGCATGCGTCGAATGACTTCGACGCATGCGTGGAAGCATATTTAAGGCGGCCCGCCCACGTCGCCGCGTCATTGTCGCGGCGACACCGCGTCATCGACGCGGCGACACCGCGGACACGCCCCGCGTAATGTTTACGCGCGGGCTTCTGTTCGATGGTGTGTATAGCCATCGAACAGAAGTCCCCGGGCAGTCCCCGGCCAGACATGTCCGATGGAAACGGTCTGCAGACCGTTTTCATCGGACATGTCCTGCCGTGAGTACAAGGCCTCAGAGATACGACGGCGGATCAGGAGATCCGCCGTCGTATCCCCTTGATGAATCTGCCCCACGTTGTCTGCAGAAACAGTGCTACCACTGCTGCCAATGCCAGAAACGCATGTGTTGCCTGAAGAGACAGTGCCACCCATGCTGCCAATGCCATTGCAATTGCTTGTTGGTGAATTTTTTTAATTTTTATTATTCTGCATTCTTTTATCCTAGATTGCACGGGCCCCCCTACTGGCTGGGCCCGGTACAACAGGGCCAGTTGTACTGGCTTATCAGCTGCCCTGGTAACGTCAAGTACCCCCAGAATGTGTTTTACTATGATGTGACTGTTATGCCATTGCCAGAATTCCATCAGTAAAGTGCAGCAATTCTACTCATATGTGTGGACTTTCCTTCCTTGGGACATAAAGGTCAACGGTCAGGAATACTATGGCCCGGATTCACATACATTGGCGCATTATGCCGCCATAGCGTATCTAATATACGCTACACCGGCACAGCGCAGAGAGGCAAGCCCCGAATTCACAAAGCACTTGCCTCCCAAACTGCGCTGGGTTTCCTCGGCGTAAGCCGTCGTAGGTGGAAGTGGGCGTGAGCCATGCTAATGAGGCGTGACCCCATGCAAATGATGGGCCAAGCGTCACACAAGTACTTAAAACTAACGGCACATGTGCCGTCCCGTGGACGTATCCCTGTGGGCATGCTCAGAATCACATCGGAACTACTCCCTAAGATACGACAGATCACTGCCTATGACGTGAACGTAACCTACGCCTAGTCATATTCACGTACAGCGTAAACGACATAAGATACGACGGCTTGCGTTCCCTGGTCCATACCTTTGCATGGGTTGCGCCTCCTATGTGGGGAATAACTTTACGCCGGACGTACGACTTACGCAAACCGCGTATATTATGCGCCGGGCGCAAGTACGTTTGTGAATCGTCATATCTCTCTCATTTTCATATTTGAATAGGAAATTAATGGGAGCGCCACTTGCGGCCAGCGTAAATATGCGCCCACGATACGCCGGCGTAGGAAAGTTACGTCGGTCGGATGAAGCCTATTTTCAGGCGTATCTTGGTTTCAGAGTCATATCGGCGTAAGTGCAGGGCTCGAGTCCTGCGGGAACGCGTGGGAACGACGTCCCTGCACTATTTTTACAGCAGGAACGCGCGTTCCCTTTGCAGGACTAGCCGAGCCGCCCGAGCCGATCAGAGTCCAGCCTGGCCTGCTAGCGGGGGGGGCTGGGGTTGCACCCGGGTGACACCAAGGCAGAGGGGGGGGGAGCATGAAGAGATGACAGTGCGTGCAGTGCAGGCTTAACTGTGCCCGATGGCAGATGAACATGGCATGTACATCGGTACACAGTAAGAGATAGATCACTGCCAAAGTCAGACCCTGCACAAAGCTGCAGCGAGGTGCCGAGTGCTGGAACGATCCCTGCACTCCTACACTCAGCAAAGTAGATATCCATTCCACTGCACCCGACAGATTATTTCTAGTCCCCGCCTCTGACATGATGTCATTCAGAGGCTGGACAGGAAGAGAGAGAGGCACCGCGCGGGAATGTGCATGTTGCTGGCATTAGGTAAGTAAGTAATGGCAGACAGAGGAAAATATATGTTGCAGTGACTCTTTTCCAGTGCACAGGACTTGTTAATGTTTAATTCAGCACAAGGAGTTAATGAATACTGCCATTGATCTCTAATGCAGTAGTGCCCAGTAGAAGTTAATTAACCCCCTTGTGCTGTATTAGTGGTCAGTGTCAGTGTTAATGAACCCATTCAAGCTGCAATAAAAAGGGGTAACTAACACTGACCACTAATACAGCACAAGGGAGTTAATTAACACAGCCACTGGCCACTACTGCATTAGTGATCCATTGCAGTGTAAATTAACTCCTTGTGCTGCAGGGCTTTAAAAAAGCATTAATGCCACTGACCATCAATGCCAGGGCTATTATTGTAGCTACTGCACCAATGCTTTGAATCATTGTAGAAATGGACACCAATGCTGACAATTATTTTTGCAGAAACTGACACTGTACTGGCAGCTATTATTGCTGAAACGGGTACTGATCCGGATGGGGGGTTGTTATTTCCTGGGGAGTTCTATTTTTTTTCATATCATATTGTTAGTTAAATGTGCTAATTGCTTTATAGTTGTTAACGGCACTACTATTGGCATTATATGCAGTGTGATATGGGAAAAAATACAATGGGGGGGGGGGGGGGTGACACCATTTCTTACCGCACCAGGTGACACCAACCCTAGTGACGCCCCACCCCTGGCTGTGTACAACCCCCTACCACCCCTGGCTGTGTCTAACCCCCCTACCACCCCTGGCTGTGTCTAACCCCCCTACCACCCCTGCCTGTGTCTAACCCCCTCCCTACCACCCCTGCCTGTGTTTAACGCCCCTCAATACCACTCCTGGCTGTGTTTAACCTACCACCCGTGGCTGTGTATAAACCCCCACCACCCCTGGCTGTGTCTGAACCCCACCATCACTGTTGCATGTAAATCTGACTTATTGATAAATTTCATTTGGGTTTTAATTGCAATGATTTAAAATAATTAATGTGGGGGCCTTTTGGTGGGCAATATTTTTTTTTTTTTTTTTGGGGGGGTGGGGCAGCACTTCATTCCTGGGCCCAGGCAGCACAATGTCTTGGGCCGTTCCTGATATATATATATATGTATTTTTGAGGTGGGGAATCTTGGGTGAGTTCCCGCACTTTTTTTCCCAGGACTTGACCCCTGCGTAAGTGCTTTGTGAATCCGGGCCTATATCTCTGGCATGGAGTGGGGCACAATATGGTGGAGGGTTTGGCCTCAGCAGGAGGGGTGGTGTTCGAGCAGAACCGGAGTGCGGGGGGAGAGTTAGGGACTTTTGCTCTGGACCCCTCATACAGACTGACATCAACTAACTAGTCCTTACCCAAATTCTGTGGAACGATATTCTATGCCTCAAATATATTGGTTGATATTTAGTGCTTAAATCAATAAAGTTGTAATTGAAAGGACTGGAATTCAAACCTAACAATATGTGCCCACTGAGGAGCTCTATAGATGTGATTGATGTAGGCTCTCATCTACATCATGAAGCAGGGATGGACTGGCCATCGGGACTACAGGGAGTTTCCCTGTGGGCCGATGGCTCAATGGGCCGGCTTCAGTGACAGTGGACCGCCACCCCCCTCCGATCCTCTGTCTCTCCCTCCCTGCAGCGTTCACCTCCTCTCCCTCCCCGCAGCACTTACCTCCTCTCTCTGGCTAGTTAACTTCAGCGTGACTGAATACAGACATGCTCCTCGGGAGTCGCACTGAGAAGCTCATCATATGATCCGGAAGGACGGCGGCCGCACACACAGCTGTGACATAAGCTTCTGCGGCACTCCTTCTCCTGGTCTTTCCTTCCCCCGCTCTCCATATAGATTCTCCGCGGCAGCAGACAGGTTGGAGAGTGGGGAAAGGAAAGACCAGTGGGACGAGTGCCGAGGAAGCTTATGTCACAGCTGTGTGCGGCCGCCGTCCTTCCGGATCATATGATGAGCTTCTAAGTGCGACTCCCGAGGCGCATGTCTGTATTTAGTCACGCTGAAGTTAACTAGCCAGGGAGAGGAGGTGAGCCCTGCGGGGTACCAGAAGCATTATTGGGGGGATAGAGGCTCATTGGGGACCAGAGCATCATGGGGGGGATAGAGGCACATGGAGGACCAGAGAATCATGGGGGGGATAGAGGCACATGGAGGACCAGAGAATCATGGGGGGGATAGAGGCGCATGGGGGACCAGAGCATCATGGGGGATAGAGGTGCATGGGGGACCAGAGCATCATGGGGGATAGAGGTGCATGGGGGACCAGAGCATCATGGGGGGGATAGAGGTGCATGGGGGACCAGAGCATCATGGGGGGGATAGAGGTGTATGGGGGACCAGAGCATCATGGGGGGGTATAGAGGCACATGGAGGACCAGAGCATCATGGGGGGGATAGAGGTGCATGGGGGACCAGAGCATCATGGGGGGGATAGAGGTACATGGGGGACCAGAGCATCATGGGGGGGATAGAGGTGCATGGGGGACCAGAGCATCATGGGGGGGATAGAGGTGCATGGGGGACCAGAGAATCATGGGGGGGGATAGAGGCGCATGGGGGACCAGAGCATCATGGGGGATAGAGGTGCATGGGGGACCAGAGCATCATGGGGGGGTATAGAGGCACATGGAGGACCAGAGCATCATGGGGGGGATAGAGGTGCATGGGGGACCAGAGCATCATGGGGGGGATAGAGGTGCATGGGGGACCAGAGCATCATGGGGGGGATAGAGGTGCATGGGGGACCAGAGCATCATGGGGGGGATAGAGGTGCATGGGGGACCAGAGAATCATGGGGGGGGATAGAGGCGCATGGGGGACCAGAGCATCATGGGGGATAGAGGTGCATGGGGGACCAGAGCATCATGTAATAAAGTAGAACGGCTAATGGCTAGTGAAGGGGGAGGAGGGGCTTGGGTGGACATCGGGTTTGTCCGGCCGCCATGGGAGAGACCTGACAAAGTGGGCCGGTCTGGATGAAGTCCAGGGCCACATTTTTGTCCCAGTCCAGCCCTGTCATGAAGAGATGGTTCGGCAGGTTGTTTGAGTACATCAATAATATCAGAAGCAAAAAAAATGAATTACCAGTCATCTGTAAGAACTATTGTTCGCGTGGCATCTGTCAGAATAACAGAACTTTATGATATTTTCAATAAAAAGGAATACAGACCCAAATTGTTAAAATTCTCCTGGTATTTGGATTATTGAAAGTTCCAGAGATAACGTTGAACAAAAAAATTGAACTTTATTTGAAATAACATGAACTCTTCCACCTTCTTCTCCACACTCCCATCACTGTTTGACTGGTAATTGGAGGAGTAGACTGTATTGTCCATTGAATGGAGGCTGATCCTGTAACCCCAAGGGGAGCCCATCGGGTATGTGTAGAGGACTGTGCATGACCTTAGCCAAATTCTAAAAGGAAAAAAAAAAGACAATCAGTGTCATCTGGTAAATGCCTTTATATAGTCTATTATCCCAGATAACACAGCCTTCAAAGAACTACCGTATATACTCGAGTATAAGCCGAGTTCTTCAGCACATTTTTTGTGCTGAAAATGCCCTCCTCGGCTTATACTCGAGTCACCTTTTTGCGCCTGATCTCCCGGACTTTGGGGACCCGGTACCGGTCAAACTTGGCACACATGTAGCCCCACTCTTCCTCTATAAGTGTGCAAAGTTTGTTGTCCGTACGGCACGGAAGCACCGATTTTTCAAAGCCGGGCACCCCTTCCATAGACTCCCATGTTAAACGGTAATTTTTCCGGTGATTTTGAGGACCCGGTACCGGACGGTCGTAGGTCCCCTGGACCCAGAACTTGGCACACATGTAGCCCAATTTCTCCTCTACAACTGTGCAAAGTTTGTTGTCTGGAGGACCTATGGCTGGGGAGCACCAATTTTTCAAACCCGGACACCCCTTCCATAGACTCCCATGTTAAACGTCAGTCTAGTCATGGACACAGCGAGGCATGGGCACAGTGAGGCATGGGCATAGTGAAGCATGGGCACAGTGAGGCATGGGCACAGTGAGGAATGGGCACAGTGAGGAATGGGCACAGTGAGGCATGGGCACAGTGAGGCATGGGCATAGTGAGGCATGGGCACAGTGAGGCATGGGCACAGTGAGGCATGGGCACAGTGAGTCATGGGCACAGTGAGGTATGGGCACAGTGAGGCATGGACACAGTAAGGCATGGGCACAGTAAGGCATGGACACAGTGAGGCATGGATACAGTGAGGCATGGGCACAGTGGGGCATGGACACAGTGGGGCATGGACACAGTGGGGCATGGGCACAGTGAGGCATGGGCACAGTGAGGCATGGACACAGTGAGGCATGCACATGGACACAGTGAGGCATGCAGATGGACACCCTAGGCTTATACTGGAGTCAATACGTTTTCCAATTTTTTTGTGGTAAAATTATGTGGCTCGGCTTATATTCGGGTCGGCTTATACTCGAGTATATATGGGTATATTGATGATTATCCGATAGTGTTGTTTATAGTATAGGCGCTACCATACGCTTCCTCTGTAAACTCCACTATCCTGGATTACACCACTTATACTATACACTTCATCATCATACACTAAGGCCTCGTACACACCACCGGATCTATCCACTGGAATTGATCCGCGGATCAGTTCCAGCGGATAAATCCGGTCGTCTGTACGGCCTAGCCGATATTTATCCGCGGAGATTTGTCGGCCGGATCGATTTCAAGCGGATATAAATTTCTTAGCATGCTAAGAAATCTATCCGCTTGAATCGGGTCCAGCGGATTGATCCGGTGGTCTGTACAGACTCACCGGATCAATCCGTCCGCTCCCCTCCCCCGCATGCGTCGTAATGATTCGACGCATGCGTGGAAGTACTTACCTTCCAGCGGCGCGCACGTCGCCGCGTCATCATCGCGGCGACGGCGCGACACGTCACCACGGAAGAATTCCGTGCGGATTTTGATCCGATGGTGAGTACAAGCCATCGGATCCAAATCCAGAGGAGGAATCTCCGCTGGAAACGGTCCGGCGGAGATCCCCTCGTGTGTACGGGGCCTTAGGGACTTTTCTCTATATATATTGCTGGATCACAGACCCTTAACTTTGCAGATCATTATCAGATAATCATCAATATATCTCTTGCTCTATACACTCTAGTAACCTAGATGACACAGCCTACATTAGACATGTCACTATCAGAAAATGATTGATAAATCTCCAGCTCTATACACTCTATTTTCTTAGATCACTCTGCATAGACCAGGGGTAGGCAACCTTTGAGAGGTGGAAATCTACCCAAACAACATGGAAGAAAGCAAAGATCACCGGGTGTGGTGCCCTTTTTTTTTTTCTATAAAGAAATTAACCAGAAAGCCCCCACTAAAAAGTAAGAACGGCAAAAAGAAAATCTGAAAAATATAAGGAAAACAAATGTCACTCTCAAAATATGAACTTAGCCTACCTCAAAAGCTGGCTACATTGAGAAACCCGCCATTCACATTCGTTCACAGTTTTTGTCATGTCTGGAGAGTAATTGGTCAGCAACACTTATACAGGAGTCCATCTTGAAGGCTAGTTTTAGGCATGGCTCTGAGTTCTAGCCAGTGAGAGTAGTATGTAGGGCAGTGTACAGAGGTCAGTAGGATGTAGAGCAGTGTACAGAGGTGAGTAGTATGTATGGCAGTGTACAGAGGTGAGTAGTATGTATGGCAGTGTACAGAGGTCAGTAGGATGTAGGGAAGTGTACAGAGGTCAGTAGGATGTAGAGCAGTGTACAGAGGTCAGTAGTACATAGGGCAGTGTACAGAGTTTAGTAGTATGTAGGGCAGTGTACAGAGGTGAGTAGTATGTAGGGCAGTGTACAGAGGTCAGTAGGATGTAGGACAGTGTACAGAGGTCAGTAGGATGTAGGGCAGTGTACAGAGGTCAGTAGGATGTAGGGCAGTGTACAGAGGTCAGTAGGATGTAGGGAAGTGTACAGAGGGCAGTAGGATGTAGGGCAGTGTACAGAGGTCAGTAGAATGTAGGGCAGTGTACAGAGGTCAGTAGGATGTAGGGAAGTGTATGGAGGTCAGTAGTATGTAGGGCAGTGTACAAAGATTACTAATATGTAGGGCAGTGTACAGGGGTCAGAAGTATGTAGGGTAGTGAACAGAGGTTAGTAGTATGTAAGGCAATGTTTATGAGTCAGTAAAATGTAGAGCAGTGTACAAAGGTCACTAGTACCTAGGCCGAGCACAGCAGTTTGTAGGGCTATTACTTTTAAAGGGGTGGTTCCCCCTAAAACACATTGCTAACAATAGATTCGTAAGACCCGTTACACTGCGGGTAGGCTGGCTTTTTTTTTTTTTTTTTTTAGTACATACCGATATCTCCCCGTCTCGTTCCTTGGCGGTGGGCGTTCCTAGTTGATTGACGTTCCTCGGACAGGCGCGTACGTGACGTCACGACTTTCCGAAAGAAGCCGAACGTCGCTGCGCATGCGCCGTATAGAGCCGACTCTATACGGCGCATGCGCAGCGACGTTCGGCTTCTTTCGGAAAGTCGTGACGTCACGTACGCGCCTGTCCGAGGAACGTCAATCAACTAGTTCCGCCCACCGCCAAGGGACGAGACGGGGAGATCTCGGTATGTACGAAAAAAAAAAAAAAAAAGCCAGCCTACCCGCAGTGTAACGGGTCTTACGAATCTATTGTTAGAAATTAGTTTTAGGGGGAACCACCCCTTTAAGGACAGAGTGTAGGGGTCAGCAGTTTGTAGGGCATATAATATGGGGTCAGCAGGGTACTATACAGTGGGTCAACAGGGCAGAAGACAGGGGTCAGCAGGGCAGTGTACAGGTGGTCAGCAGGGCAGAAGGTAATGGTTAACAGGGTGGAGAATGGGTTCAGCAGGACAGAGAACTAAAGTCAATAGAGCATAGGACAGGGGTCAGCAGAGTGGACAACAGGGGCAAGCAGGGCAGAGTATAAGGGGTCAGCAGGGCAGAGAACTGAGGTCATCAGGCAGAATATAGGTGTCAGAGGACAGGGGTCAGCAGGGTAGAGAGTGGGGGTCACCAAGGGGGAGGACTTTGGACAGCAGGACAGAGAATTGGAGTCATCAGGGCAGTGTACAGGGGTCAGTGGGGTGGGAGTACTGTGGCCATCTTGGGAAGAGAAGAGAAGGGGTCAGCAGGACAGAGGACAAGGGTTAGCAGGGCAGAAAAATTAGGTAACCATGGCAGTAAACAGGGGTCAGCAGAGGACAGGGGGCAGGGGGCAGAGTACAGGAGTCGGCAGGGTAGAAAATAAATGTTAAAACAGGGCAGGAGACAGGGGTTAGAAGGAGGGAGAGCTGGGGTCATCAGGGCAGGAGAAAGGGGTCAGCAGGGATTAGCAAGGCAATGTATAGGGGTCAGCAAAGATCCACACAGTACACATAGGGATGTCATTTCCCTGTACCGCTCTTTGGATGGGGAGGAGCAATTCAGCTGGAGGATTGGCCAGGTGGGGACACAATCTGCCTGTCACCAGCCCATGATCGACAGGATGTTAACCCCTGGCCTAGAATATACAGATTACTATCATAAAATCATCAATCTATACACTACATCAGTATTTCTCAACTCCAGTCCTCAAGGCACCCCAACAGGCCATGTTTTCAGGATTTCCCTCGGATGAAATGGCTGTGATAATTACTAAGGCAGTGAAACTGATCAAATCCCCTGTGCAAAATAATGGAAATCCTGAAAACATGACCTGTTGGGGCGCCTTGAGGACTGGAGTTGAGAAACACTGCACTACATTATCTGGGATCACGCCAACTAGACTCTTCAGGCTTTCCATTATTTTGCACAGGCGATTTGATCAGTTTCACAGCCGTTTCATGTGAGGGAAATCCTGAAAACATGACCTGTTGGGGAGCCTTGAGGACTATAGTTGAGAAACACTGACCTAGACTATACAGTTCACTATCAGATAATCATCAATATATTCCTTCTTCCACATGGGACCCTTCGGGGTAAGACCGCGCTATATTAAGATACCTCTCAACTCATATATTATCCCAGATCCCAATGACTATTCAGGAGATCAAGGGTGCTGGCAATGCACAAGGCAAATTGTAGACGATAAAAGATGGACAGCCGCACTCCAAAAAAAACAAAACTTTTTGTAAACACAGAAGTCCAGTTTCTGTGTTTACAAGTGACAGCTCTGCACTCTGGGCCATATTCTTGTACATATCCGGCGGCGTAACGTATGTCCTTTACGTTACTCCGCCGCAAGTTTAACGGGCAAGTGCCTGATTCCCAAACCACTTACCTGTAAACTTGCGGCGGCGTCGCGTAAAGTCCACCCGCGCAAGCACTCCTAATTCAAATGATCCTGGTAGGGGGCGTGGATCATTTAAATTAGGCGCGCTCCCGCGCCGATCGGAATGCGCATGCTCCGTCGGGTAAATTACCCGACGTGCATTGCGCTAAATGACCTCTCACGGACGTCATTTGTTTTGACGGTAACGTAAATGGCGTCCAGCGCCATTCACGGACGACTTACGCAAACGACGTTAAATTTTCAAATTTCGACGCGGGAACGATGGCCATACTTAACATTGACCCAGATTCAGGTAGATCCGAGCAATATTTGCGTGGGCAAAGAGCAAATATTTTTCTCTGCGCCCACGCAAATATTGCGTTTTGCCCGCGATTCACGGAGCAGTTGCTCCGTAAATTGCGCGGGCGATATGCTAAACAGCCGGGCGTAAGGCTGCCTAATGTAAATGATCCCGCCGGGGGCGGGAATCATTTAAATTAGGCGCGCTCCCGCGCCGAGCGAACAGCGCATGCTCCGTCGGGAAACTTTCCCGACGTGCATTGCGGCAAATGACGTCGCAAGGACGTCATTTGCTTCTAAGTGAACGTGAATGGCGTCCAGCGCCATTCACGGTTCACATACGTAAAGGACGTGAAATTTAAATTTCACGAGCGGGAAGCGCAGCTATACTTTAGCATTGGCTGCGCCACCTAGCGGCCAACGCAAGAATGCAGCCAAAGATATGAAGGCATAAGGAGGCTTATGCCTGTCATATCTTAGGCTGCAGTCGGTGTAACGAGGTTCCTGAATCAGGAGCACTCGTTACACCGGAGCAAGTAAGCACTTGCGCCGCGCAACCTATGGTTGCGCGGGCGCAAGTGCTTCTTGAATCTGGCCCATTGAGTACGCCACTTAGGGGGCATGTTTATCTTTACGCCGCGTATCGCTTACGGAAACGACGTAAAATCACTACGACGGGCAAGCGTACGTTCGTGAATCGGCGTGACTAGTCATTTGCATATTTTACGCTGACCGCAAAGGAAACGCCACCTAGCGGTCAGCGTAGATATTGCACCCTAAGATACGACGGCGCTGGCCGTCGTATCTTAGGCATGTTTAAGTGTATCTCAGTTTGAGAATACACTTAAACATAGGATCGGACTTAGAATCGGACTTACGCCGGCGTATCTGCTGATACGCCGGCGTAATTCTACGAGAATATGGCCCTCTGTATGGAATGCAATCCTGGTATTAAATGCCCCTTTAAGACCCTTCTACTGTTTGTGAAATCTGAACCAAATGACACCACATACACTCTAGATGTCATTATCAGTTAATCATTCATGTATCTCTTTCTCTACACACTCCATTACCCATATCACACTAGCTAGACTATTTATGATATAAATAGGATATATCTCTCTCTACATACACATCATACTCCGAGAACCCACTGCCTAAACTATACATATCACTATCAGATAATAATCCATATATCTCTTCACTTCTTGGTTAAGTTGAAGTGTGATATATTTTTTTCTCTTTACACTCCATTATCTGGAATCATACCACCTACACTATAGATGGCACTATTAGATAATCGTCAATATATCTCTACCTCTATACGTGTCATTAGTACAGATCACGCCACCTAGACTGTACACATCACTGCAAGATAGCCATTGATGTAACTCTCCCTCTATTTCTTGTTTTAGCTGTCTGTATACAATCTTTATACTGTATTTATTGGCGTATAACACTCACTTTTTTACCCTGAAAATATTGGGTAAACTGTGCCTGCGTGTTATATGCAGGGAGCTGTGGAAAGTTTTTTTCCTGAAACGTCCCTCTTAAAGTTAGGGTGCGTGTTATTTGCCTGTGCGTGTTATACGCCGATAAATACGGTAATTACAAATAACCAATTAATGCACGGTGCGCCCATGATACAGAATCCATATCACAGTACGGATTTTCTACAGGGCGAAAAGCATTTTCACGCTTGACTTTTTCTCTTTAACCACTTCAGCCCCGGACCATTATGCAGGTAAAGGACCCGGCCCGTTTTTGCGATTCGGCACTGCGTCGCTTTAACTGACAATTGCGCGGCCGTGCGACGTGGCTCCCAAACAAAATTGGTGTCCTTTTTTCCCCCCACAAATAGAGCTTTCTTTTGGTGGTATTTGATCACCGCTGCGGTTTTTATTTTTTGCGCTATAAACAAAAATAGAGCGACAATTTTGAAAAAAATTCAATATTTTTTAACTTTTTGCTATAATAAATATCCCCCAAAAAAGATATAAAAAAAACATTTTTTTCCTCAGTTTAGGCCGATACGTATTCTTCTACCTATTTTTGGTAAAAAAAAACGCAATAGCCGTTTATCGATTGGTTTTCGCAAAATTTATAGCGTTTACAAAATAGGGGATAGTTTTATGGCATTTTTATTAATAATTAATTTTTTACTACTAATGGCGGCGATCAACTAATTTTTTTTCGTGACTGCGACATTACGGTGGATAAATAAGAAAATATTGTGTTGCGCTGATAACGACATTACGGTGGACACATCAGACAATTTTGACACATTTTGGGGACCATTGTCATTTTCACAGCGAAAAGTGCTATAAAAATGCACTGATTACTGTGAAAATGACAATTGCAGTTTAGGAGTTAACCACTAGGGGGCACTGTAGGGGTTAAGTGTGACCTCATATGTGTTTCTAACTGTAGGGGGGCGGGGCTGGACATGTGACGTCAGTGATCGTGTTTCCCTATATCAGGGAACAGACGATCGCTGACATTGCCACAGAGAAGAACGGGGAAGGTTTGTTTACACTCACCTCTCCCCGTTCTTCAGCTCCTGTGATCGATTGTGGGACACCGGCCGGCGATCGGGTCCCGCGGTCACGGAGCTTCGGACCGGGTCACGTGCACGCGTGACCCACGGCTGGGCTCTTAAAGGCGATGTACCTGTATGTGCCTGTGCACAGCCGTGCCATTCTGCCGACGTATATGTGCAGGAGGCGGTCCTTAAGTGGTTAAAGGTGTTGTTTTTTCCCCTAAAGTATTCTATACATTAAGGTGGAAAACATTCTGACACTGACCAGCCCCCCACCCCTTTTTACTCACTTGAGCCCTTTCGTTTTCACGGCAGAGACACACTTCACCTCTCTGCCCGTTGTCTCGGCTCTTGATTGGATAGATTGATAGCACCGCAGCCATTGGCTCCCGCTGCTGTCAATCAAACCCAATGACGCGGGTGCTGGGGGGCAGGGCCAAGTCCTGCTTTCTGAGTGAATACACACAGAAGCAGGACTCGGGAGCGCGCCCGCACAGGTGTCCACCAAGGAGAGCGCTTCTCAATGTGGACATCCGATGCGGGGAGAAGAACTTGTGTACTGTCTTTATTTACTTTTTAGGTGACTGGGTAGGGGTTCTTTGTACTTATTCACATGGGGGGGGCAGGATCTGGAGCCCCCATGTGATAAGCCCCCGCCCGCAGATCCCCACAATCACTGCCCAGGGTTGTGGGGAAGAGGCCCCCCCTGCTCCAAAGCACCACCCCATGTTGAGGGCAGGTGGCCTAGTATGGCTCACTCGTCCCCCCTTTTCCTGACCTGCCAGGCTGCATGCTCGGATAAGGGTCTGGTATGGATTTTGGGGGTAACCCACGCCATTTTTTATTTTCCATTTTTTTTCTATAGTCAGCATTCTTTTTTTTACATTCAGCTATCAGTGGGGAAACCCGCTGACAGGTGATCAGTCATTGGATATTAAAGCGGAGTTCCACCCAAAAATGGAACTTCCGCTTAATCCACTCCTCGCCCCCTTACATGCCACATTTGGCATGTAATTTTTTTTGGGGGGGAGTGGGGGCTTCAGGAGGAGTGGGACTTCCTGTCCCACTTCCTCCTTTTCGCCGAGGGGCTGGTAAGGCGAATAGTCAGATCGCCTTACTGCAGTCCCTCCCTGTAGGCGATCGCCTGTCCAATCGGACGGCGCAGTGACGCTCGCGCATGCACAGTGGGTGCCTGGCCGTGAAGTCGAAAGCTGTCACGGCCGGTTGCCCACACTTGAAATGAAGACGCCGGGGCTGAAGTGGTTAAGAGGGCCTAACACCCAGTGTCACTACCTGCTGTACCAGACAGTATTCTGCCACAGAGCCACCTAGTGGCACACCAGACAACAACAAACATCTAGAATTTCCTCCTTACTTTGTTATTTTCTCTTGTTCCATTGATAGAGGAAGATGGTGGCCAGAATGAGCAGAATCGCAATGAGGGAAGCCATGATGATGAAGGTGGTGATGGAGGTGTAGGATGGAGGGAAGCTGAAGGAGAGGAAAGAACAGAACATTCACGCATTGTACCGCCAGAATAAGATTTCTGTGAAAGTAGCTGAACTCAGATATAATAGACAAAAAGGAATGTAGTTCTGTAATCATCTATACATCACTAAGGGTTTATTAAACTTCTGCAATGCAGTAACATGTAGCAGCTCTTGTTACATCCATTGCTGCACCCCAATGCACTAAGGCAGGACACCTTCCTAGCAGCATATGGCAGCATGTGCATTGCATTATAGAAAAAGGTTCATTACTGATAGCTGCAATGCATGGCAACACACATTAATTGCATTGGTGCAAAGTGAATGAATGGTATTCCATGCACCAGTACGTGGACGTACTTTGAAGCACAGAGCAACACACTAATGTGCATTGAAATGCGTTGAGCTGTAAAAAAAAAAGTTGTACACAGTGGCGGCTGGTGCTTTATTTTTTGGTGGGGCAAACAAACCTGTCCCCCCCCCCGCCCACCTGGCCGACGTCTCGCTCGATTAATCACCCGCATGCCAGCCCTGGTCATCCATATGCCAGCCCTGTGCTTACCCCATGCATGTCGTGGGCGGCTTCTCCAGCCTCTCGTCCTGGCCAATCCAGTCACTTCTCCTCCCGGGCAAACGCAGAAAGACAATAGCGAATAAAGTGGGCGAGCCCACCCTTTTTGACAGCTCATAGAACTCATAGAACTCTATGCGTCCGACACCCTGCATTACCTTAGTAATAGGTCGTTCTCTCCCACCACCCGGTTTAGCCATACCAAGGGATTGTGGTCCATCATGACAGTAAAAAGTGTCCATACACATAGGGCTGCAAAGAGCCACGTGCAAAGTATTGCATCAAAAATTGTTATTAGGCGCCCCTGTTAAACAGGGGCAGATAAATTAGGCCTTAGGCACTGGTGGCGGAGCCCAGAAAAACAAAATTTCTTACTAGCTATCAGCAAGAAAAGTGAGGAGGAGAAGGATATTCCATCAGCAGCATAACAGGTCTCAAAGGGATCTGACATTTCAACAAAAAATTATTATTCAGTAACATCAGCATCAGGTGCTTGGTAGCTGGTGTTGATTCATTTTGATGAAGGTCAGTCGATCAACAGAGAGGTGCACCCTGTGATCGGTCACAAAGCCTCCAGCAGCACTGAATGTGCGTTCTGAAAGAACGCTGGATGCAGGGCAAGCCAGTAGCTCAATTGCGTACTGTGCAAGCTCTGGCCAGTGATCCATCCTCAAGACCCAGTAAGCCAGAGGATTTTCGGTGGGGAAGGTGTCCAAGTCGGATCTTGCCGCTAGGTATTCCCGGACCATGTAAACCAGACGCTGGCGATGGTTGCTGGAACCGCTCAGACCTTGGGGCTGTGGACTAAAAAATTGTCTGAACGCATCGGTCTGAACGCACCGCTCCTTCTCTGACTCACCGAAGCCTCAGCAAGACGTTGTCCAGGGCCAGGTTTTGGTAATCCCCCCGGTTCTGGGAACGCATTGCACAGACCCTTCTGCAAGGCCTCCCGCAGAAGTTTCATCTTCTGCTCCCTCTGCGATGGCAACATAAGGTCCGCTACCTTACTGGTAACGTGGATCAAGGAGAGTTGCCAGCCAGTAATGATCCCTCTCCTTGATAGCACGTACACGAGGATCCTTACGCAGGCTTTGCAGGATCAGGGAGGCCATGCAGCGTAGGTTTGCAGAGGCATTCGGGGCACAGTCCTCTGGGTCACTGAGGACGACAGGATCCGCAGCCACCTCATCCCAGCCACATAAAAGTCCACGTGTTCCTTGGGACTGTAAATGATCTCTTGAAGACTGCTGCTGTTGATGCTGAGTGCTAGGCTCCACCTCCATGCTGCTGATACAATCCTCCTCCTCCTCCTCCTCATCCTCCTCCTCCTTATCCTGTGTTCTAGGTGGGCAAGCAGGAACAGTGTCTGGATAAAGGGGGCCTTGAGAGGTAAGGAAGTCCTCTTCCTCCCTCTGTTCTGCCTCAAGGGCCCTGTCCATTATTCCACGTAGGGTGTGCTCCAACATGTGAATAAGCGGGACAGTCTCACTGATGCATGCACTGTCACTGCTCACCATCCTCGTGGCCTACTCAAATGGTGACAGGACAGTGCATGCATCCCTGATCAAGGCCCACTGGCGTGGTGAAAAAAGCCAAGCTCCCCTGAGCCAGTTCTGCTGCCATATTGGCACAGGTACTCATTGATGGCCCTCTGCTGCGTGTGCAGCCGCAGCAGAGTTCCATCTGGTGGGCATGTCACAGATTAGGCGGTTCTTGGGCAGGTTGTATTCCCTCTGGAGGTCTGTCAGCCGAGCAGTGGCATTATATGACCTCCGGAAATGCACACAGACTTTCCTGGCCTGCTTCAGGACATCCTGTAAGCCCGGGTACCTGCCCAAGAACCGCTGCACCACCAAATTGAGAACATGCGCAAAACAGGTGTAGCCCTGTTGTGATTTTCAGCCATTTAAGAGAATGTAGATATATATATATATATATATATATATATTGCAGCAGGTGGAGCCAGAGAGCACAGATTTGGAGGCTGCAGTACAGAACAGACATAGAGATACATTTCTACACCAAGGTGCTGGAGAACTGCATTTCCCAGGAGGCTGTGAGACAGGAAGTTCCGGGAGAGAGGGGAGTGAGGAGGAAGGAGTGAAGGGAGTCAGTCTGGGACAGTGATCCAAGAAAGACAGATCTGCATTGCAGGGGATTTAAGACAGCTTGTATCAGAGCTGTGTGTTTGCCACTGAGACACAGGCTCTATGCAGTAGTGTTTGGAGAGACTGATGTTCGTCTACTGAAACAGAGAGAGACTGTGTTTGGAGCGATCGAACTGAGGCCTGGTCGCAGGGCCGATCCAGCCACCGGAGTAACCCAGCCTGCCCAATTGAGTGAGTGAAGCTGACGGAGGTTATTGCCAGATTCCCCAGACGGCCCCTAGACTATCTGAGATGTCCTGCCAGAGGCTTTAAAAGACTGCATCCATTTCACAGACGTCGGTCTGAGTCGAGAGGGACACTCGCTTCCGCAGACAGCCATCCTCCTTTCCTAAGAGACACTGAAAGTGGTGAGCGGCCTTTGGCCATTGCAACAAATGTATTTCCTACATCTGTCATACATCCAGGGCCCCAACGTTGGCTAGCCTAGGACAGTACTACTGGCCAGTAGTTTAGGGTGGGGTCGATACTGCTAAGTATATAGATATATTACTGTTCATCGCATTCAATCTAAACGTATTATCTCATTCTGTTATTAGTTGTATTATATTAGAGTGGGGAGACATTAAGGGCTTTTGCTCTATCCCACAGTCATTAAATCTGTTATAAAACTTCACAATGTGTGCTGGTGTGCTGTGGATTCATTGTTTGTGGTGTGTCACAGAGGTGAGACAGAAGACCCGATAATTCAGCGGCTCCTTCGGGGGTGAGCGCTACACAGGGCACATGGGTGAGTTTTCCCTGTGCAGGGCAGAGAGGAGGTTGGTGCCATTATCGCTGACCACCATTCCAGGCTTCAGCTGGCGTGGCGTCAACCACCTCTGAGCCTGCCCCTGCAGAGCTGAAAGAACCTCTTCCCCAGTGTGGCTCCTGTCTCCCAAGCACACCAGCTCTAGCACCGCATGGCATCTCTTGGCCTGCATTCCTGCGTAGCCCCTCGTACGCCTACGGAGCACGGCTGGTTCTGAGCAAACATCACCACAGGAAGAGGCCACAGAGGAAGAAGAAGAGGAGGGGGTGGAGGAGAGAGGTGTGTCACAACCAGTAGTAGTGTTTTGGAGGCGTGGTGGCGGAACAACCTCCAAAACTACTGTACCATGCCCTGCGTCCTTCCCAGCTGCCAGCAGAGTCACCCAATTTGCCGTAAAAGACAGGTAACATCCCTGTCCATGCCTGCTGGACCATGAGTCAGCGGTAAGATGCACCTTACCACTGACCACCCTGTCCAGCGAGGCATGGACATTGCCTTCCACATGCCGGTAGAGAGCCGGAATCGCCTTCCGTGAGAAAAAGTGGCGCTTGGGTATTTGTCACTGAGGTACTGCACATTCCACAAACTCACGGAAGGGGGAAGAATCTACCAACTGAAAAGGTAACAGTTGAAGTGCTAGCAATTTTGCTAAGCTAGCATTCAACCGCTGGGCATGTGGATGGCTGGGAGCGTACTTCTTTCGGCGCTGCAGCAGCTGGGGCAGGGAAATTTGTCTGGTACTATCAGTAGATTGCCCGCATGTACTACCACTACTAGGTTGTGACACACCTATTTCTACACCTTCAGTGCAGGCTTCAGAGAGGACTGGGGGTCTAGTGGGGTTGGAGGTCACAGAAGGGCAAGGGGAGGTCCGCTTTGGTCTTTGGTGTGGGTCTTTCTGGTATGCTTGCCAACGAGCTGCATGGCAGGTCGACATATGTCTGGATAAGCATGTGGTGCCCAAGCGGGTGATGTTTTGGCCACGCGAGATACGCTTGAGACATATGATGCAAACAGCAAAGGTACGATCTGATGGACAGGTTTCAAAAAAGGCCCACACCAAAGAACTTTTGCTGTACCGTTGAGACACAGCAGTGCCACGTAATGCAGTTGGTGTGCTGCCCTTAAGCTGACCCCTGGATGGCATCCTGCCTCTTTGGAGATGTGCCTGTGCCTCATCCTCCTCCTCCTCCTCCTCTTCCTCCTCCTCTTCCCTATCAGGCACCCAGGTAGAGTCAGTGACCTCATCATCCCCTCCCTCCTCATCATCACTGTCGAAAACCTGGCAGTATGCTCCAGCTGGGGGAACATCACTCCCAGATTGTTGTCCCTCTCGGCCACCCCCTCTCCCTGGACTCACATCAATGCCTTCCTCTATCTGTGTTCCGTCATCGGAGCCTTCAAAACGCTGCGCATCTTCATATAGCATGTACCCAACACTGTGTTGAAACAGTTCGGGGGACTCCTCAGGAGGACACGGTGGGACTAGGGAAGGATTGTGTGATGCCATTGTGCAGAGGGTAGAGGACGCCTTGGCAGCTGCTTTGCCAGACAAACTATGATCAGTCTGTGTGAGAGAGGATGAGGAGGATGAGGACGGCTTGGTCATCCACTCCACTAATTTCTCTGCATGTTGAGGCTCAACACGGCCAGCTCCCGAAAAGAAGGACGAGCGGCCACGGCCAAGTGCTGAAGAGGATGCACCACATCCACCACCAGCGTTACCTCTAGATGCAGAGCCTGCTTGCCCTCGTGACTCTCTGCCTCTCTTTGTCCTTCCAGATATATTTATGCGTTCAGGTGCTATGTAACAGCACACAGGCAGTGACAACAACTGCGTTCATGTAGTATCTAACAGCACACGCGCAGTGACACCAACTGCGTTTAGGTGCTATGTAACAGCACACACGCAGTGACACCAACTGCGTTCAGGTGGTATGTAACAGCACACACGCAGTGACAACAACTGCGTTCAGGTAGTATGTAACAGCACACACGCAGTGACACCAACTGCGTTTAGGTGGTATTAAACAGCACACGCACAGTAAGAGTGACTGCGTTTAGGTGCTATGTAACAGCACACGCGCAGTGACACCAACTGCGTTTAGGTGGTAATAAACTGCACACGTGCAGTAAGAGCGACTGCGTTCAGGTGCTATGTAACAGCACACACGCAGTGACACCAACTGCGTTTAGGTGGTATTAAACTGCACACGTGCAGTAAGAGCGACTGCGTTCAGGTGCTATGTAACAGCACACACGCAGTGACACCAACTGCGTTTAGGTGGTATTAAACTGCACACGCGCAGTAAGAGCGACTGCATTCAGGTGCTATGTAACAGCGCACACGCAGTGACACTGTAACGGTCACCACCGTTTACGACCTTCCATCCCCGACAACAGCTTATCTGACACACAGACAGACCAGCAGGTATCCCATTTTCCCAGAATCAAGACGAGACACGCAGCTCTGTACTTGTTCCAAATGTAATACAACTTTAATGGTTTCTTTCAGTCTTATATATAGTACAACAGGTCACAGAATTTACAGGAACAATCAAACTCTCCCCCTAATCACACACTAAGGCTAATTACTTAACATTCCTTAATTAATAACAACAAACCACCTTCACCCACTCCGTCTCTGCATACAGTTTGACACCTCTGAGTATCAATAAGCTGTAGACAGGGTTATCACACATAAACAGTTTTTAGCATGCATAATTATAGGTCTGGAAGCAGACCTGGGATTGACACCTGTCCGCTACAACACCTTTACACAAGGACAATGGACTGTCTCCCAGGCCCTGACGCAATTAGCATGTCACTAGAAATGAGTCATAGAATATTGACTGGTTGGGGTCACAATTAACCAACATCTTGTAGTCTCTCAAGATCCTGCAATATGAACTGTCCGTGATGTAAAATCTCATGTAATACATGAATTATGATTCACTTGCCACTCCATGCCCAAAGGGCACAGAGTGGACTCAGACCCAAGAGTTATCAGGGACGCTGACACAGGAGTATCCCCCATCCCCACAAAGTCTCTGGATGTCCCGGGTCATTCCGTTACATCTCTCCCCTTTCGGTGGGAGACTGACACAGGAGGAGACCCCGAACAGGTTGACTCCGTAGTCAGTCAGTAGATCCAGTCCTCCAATGCTGGTATCCATACCGTACCCCAAATAAATTGCTCCAAACAGAGCCTTACTCACCCCGCCAACCTCTGTCTCTCTCAGAGAACCTGCCTGCCGCTGGGGAGAGGCCTGGACTGGCCCTTCTCCCTGGAGTCCTTTCAGCCGCTGGAGAGAAGACAGGGTGACTGGGCTCAGTCCATCATGTGGTTGGGGATCTTGGCCAACTGGCCCCCATCCCTGTGGTATACCAGTGGAGACTGAAGTCCCATCCACTGGTCCAGGAACTCCCTCTCCTGCTAGTTGAGAGCAGAGGCTTGTGGCACTCTGCTCTGTTGCCAGCTCTTCTGCTGGGTCGCTTTGAGTGGAGACCACAGTCCCATCCACTCCCACAGGAACTCCCTCTCCTGTTAGGTGAGAGCAGAGGCTTGTGGCACTCTGCTCTGTTGCCAGCTCTTCTGCTGGGTCGCTTTGGGGGGAGACCACAGTCCCATCCCCCGATGTCAGCTCAAGCTGCAGTTGTGTGCCGCAGCCAGTAGCATCCTGCCCTGCCGCCAGAGATTCAGCTGGGAGTAAATGCTTTACCACCACAGCTTGTTGCTGGGGAGAGGGGCCAATTGCCCCGGCTCCCTGGAACTCCACTTCCATGGTGACTGGCATCTGTACCTCTCCCCTCTCTTCAGTTGGTGCTGCTGTGACTTCTGCTGCTGCAGCACCTCTTTGCTCTAGCCAAGTGGCATCCACAGCCGCTATAACCCGGTCTATGATCTCCGGTGGAGGATTAGGTCCATACTGTGCCAGTCCACGTCTAACAGCCCGGTCCCAAAACTCTTCATCGGGTGTCCTGTCTGTTACGCTGGGCCTATCAGCTCTATCCATTTCGACAAGTTGTGCGATAATGTCCCTTCTCCTACGGTTGCTGGCCGATCTGCCCCGGCTCTCCAGTAAGTCCTTGAGGGAAGAGAGCTTCAGCCGCTCATACAGCGTCTCCATCGTCCTGTGTCCTTGTAGCCGTCCTTTAAGGGATGGAATTATCCCACTGCTGTGCCACCACTGTAACGGTCACCACCGTTTACGACCTTCCATCCCCGACAACAGCTTATCTGACACACAGACAGACCAGCAGGTATCCCATTTTCCCAGAATCAAGACGAGACACGCAGCTCTGTACTTGTTCCAAATGTAATACAACTTTAATGGTTTCTTTCAGTCTTATATATAGTACAACAGGTCACAGAATTTACAGGAACAATCAAACTCTCCCCCTAATCACACACTAAGGCTAATTACTTAACATTCCTTAATTAATAACAACAAACCACCTTCACCCACTCCGTCTCTGCATACAGTTTGACACCTCTGAGTATCAATAAGCTGTAGACAGGGTTATCACACATAAACAGTTTTTAGCATGCATAATTATAGGTCTGGAAGCAGACCTGGGATTGACACCTGTCCGCTACAACACCTTTACACAAGGACAATGGACTGTCTCCCAGGCCCTGACGCAATTAGCATGTCACTAGAAATGAGTCATAGAATATTGACTGGTTGGGGTCACAATTAACCAACATCTTGTAGTCTCTCAAGATCCTGCAATATGAACTGTCCGTGATGTAAAATCTCATGTAATACATGAATTATGATTCACTTGCCACTCCATGCCCAAAGGGCACAGAGTGGACTCAGACCCAAGAGTTATCAGGGACGCTGACACAGGAGTATCCCCCATCCTCACAAAGTCTCTGGATGTCCCGGGTCATTCCGTTACAGACACCAACTGCGTTTAGGTGGTATTAAACTGCACACGCGCAGTAAGAGCGACTGCGTTCAGGTGCTATGTAACAGCACACACGCAGTGACACCAACTGCGTTTAGGTGGTATTAAACTGCACACGCGCAGTAAGAGCGACTGCGTTCAGGTGCTATGTAACAGCACACACGCAGTGACACCAACTGCGTTTAGGTGGTATTAAACTGCACACGCGCAGTAAGAGCGACTGCATTCAGGTGCTATGTAACAGCACACACGCAGTGACACCAACTGCGTTTAGGTGGTATTAAACTGCACACGCGCAGTAAGAGCGACTGCATTCAGGTGCTATATAACAGCACACATGCAGTGACACCAACTGCGTTCAGGTGGTATGTAACAGCACACACGCAGTGACAACAACTGCGTTCAGGTAGTATGTAACAGCACACACGCAGTGACACCAACTGCGTTTAGTTGGTATTAAACTGCACACGCGCAGTAAGAGCGACTGCGTTCAGGTGCTATGTAACAGCACACACGCAGTGACACCAACTGCGTTTAGGTGGTATTAAACTGCACACGCGCAGTAAGAGCGACTGCGTTCAGGTGCTATGTAACAGCACACACGCAGTGACACCAACTGCGTTTAGGTGCTATTAAACAGCACACGCACAGTAAGGCCCTGTACACACGAGAGGATCGATCCGCTGGAATTGATCCGCGGACCGGCTCCAGCGGATAGATCCCCTGGTGTGTACGATCCAGCGGATCTGTTTCCGCGGATTTTTGTCCCCGGGGATGGATTTCCAGCGGATCAAAATTTCTTGACATGCTAAGAAATCGATCCGCTGGAATCCAGTCCAACGGATTGATCCGCTGGTCTGTACAGACTCACCGGATCAATCCGTCCGAATCCATCCCCCGCATGCGTCGTAATGATTCGACGCATGCGTGGAATTCCTTATATGACAGCGTCGCGCACGTCGCCGCGTCATCATCGCGGCGACGGCGCGACACGTCACCGCGGACGGAATTCCGCGGGGATTTTGATCTCATGGTTAGTACAACCATGAGATCAAAATCCGCCAGAGGATTTATCCGCGGAAACGGTCCCCCGGACCGTTTCCGCGGATAAATCCTCTCGTGTGTACCCGGCCTAAGAGCGACTGCGTTCAGGTGCTATGTAACAGCACACACGCATTGACACCAACTGCGTTTAGGTGCTATTAAACAGCACACGCGCAGTAAGAGCGACTGCGTTCAGGTGCTATGTAACAGCACACGCGCAGTGTCACCAACTGCGTATAGGTGGTATTAAACAGCACACGCGCAGTAAGAGCGACTGCGTTTCTGTGCAATTCAATAGCCCACTTGCATTAACAGCGACTGCGTTTCTGTGCAAATAAATAGCACACGTGCAGTAACAGGTAATGCGTGTATGTGCAATTAACTAGCACACGTTGAATAACACGGAGTACTATGTTTAAGCTAAACCCTAATGCAGGCAATACAACACGTTAGAGCACTGCATGAAGAACAATCTCCTGCCTGACAGATACTAATAGCAGATCTAGCTGAGCTATACAGTTTATAAATATATTGACAACTCCTAGGGATGTGAATATATTCTCTACAAACTGTAGATTTAACTATACTGACTAGCCTTCCTGCTCTATCTATCTATCTATCTATCTATCTATCTATCTGGTAGAAAAGACACTGTGGGCCAGATTCACGTAGCTCAGCGCATCATTAGGCGGGCGTAGCGCAACGCAGATACACTACACCGTCGAAACTTAGAGAGGCAAGCAGCCTATTCAGCAAGCAAATGCGCGCTGCGATGCGCCATCATAACGTAATTTAGACGGCGTAACCCGACGTAATTCAAAGTGGGAAGGAGGTGGGCGTGATCCATTTAAATGAAGCGTGACCCCATGCAAATTAGGGTCCGAACGAACGGCACATGCGCCGTCACGTGATCACATGCCCCGCGTCCCACTGCGCATGCGCCCCAATTCGCCTATCGTATTCCCCCACGATAACCCAGCCCACCGTTTCCGCCCAGGGCATAAATCCGCCCAGACATGCGCCAGTCAAGTGCAAAAGTACACCTGCTGGTTTTGGTCGTTTGGTGTGGCTACTTTTGCTTTCTTCTTATCCAAAAAGATGTCTGAGGCTGCGTCTAAAGATAGGAGGGATAAAAACTTTAGTATTGAGGAGAAGGCGGTCATTATTGATGCCATGACAAAATATAATAAGTTCCTCCAAGGCAAGGAAAGTGGCTCGATCAGCAAGGTCCGTAAGGATCAAATCTTGGCACAGATTGCAGCGGAGGTGAGTGCCCTTGGCTATGCCAACCGGACCCCAGACAAGATAGCCAAGAAGATCAACGACCTGCGGCATCTTGTGAAGGAGAAGGTGGCCAAGATCAAGAAACACAGAAGGGGCACCGGAGGTGGACCAGCCCTGAAGATAAGACTGACACCTGATGAGGAGGTCATTGCCAGGTGCCTGGAGAAGGAGCAGGTGGAGGGCCTGGAGGGCTTCGAGTCAGTTGATCAGCCCTTGAGGACAGGTGAGTGTGTTTTATCTTTTATCTGGTGTCTAGCATGTGGGGGGGGGGAGTGAATATGTGACAAGTGTGTGGGTCCACCAACATGTGAATGTTTTGTGTCATCCACAGATGTGCAGGATGAAGCGGGCCCATCCTCGGCTGCTGGGCAACCAACCCATCCCAGGATACCAGTGTCCACACCTCTCCATTAGAGGAAGTGGAGGAGGAGCACGGGCACCTGGATGATGGCATATATCTGGGGGATGAGACCACCATCGCTGGACCCTCCCATACCTCCACCTCCATAGGGGATACCCCCCCAAGGGACTCAAACTTCATTGTAACCCCCCCAAGGCCCTCAAATGTGGGATCCCCCCAAGGGCCTCCACCCTTTTGGGAAGCCCCCTAAGGGCCTCCGACCTTTTGGGAAGCCCATCCTCCCTAAGGGAAGTGCCCTCAGGGGCCTCCCCATACATTCGTCCCCAAAACCTCACCTGCACCCAGGAAGGCAACTAGGAAGACGAGGGGTGATCCTGACGCCTTAGAAGCCACTTTGGCTATGGACCTGGCCAGACAGACCCACCATGTGGGTTCTGTGGCATGTGATATGCGCCGGGTGGCAGCCAGCCTGGCCTCCATGCAGCAGACCCAGGCTGCTTTCACTGCCACCATGACCGAAAATGTGCAGGAGGTCAGTGCCAACAGCACTGCGTTGGTGACCTGCGTTAGGGACCTGGATGACACAAATTCAGGCCTTGTGGCAGAGGTCAGGAGCCTGGGAGTGGCCATACAGGCCAATACAGCAGCCATTGAGGCGGTGGGGAATCAGACCACTGCGGTCCTCACCCGCATAGCCCTGGCTTTAGAGGGTATCCAGGCAGCCAGGGAGAGACCGGGGGATGTTCCTCCTCCCAATGACCCACCCCCCCCACCCGCGGCTGCCCCCAGGCAACAGAGGGCACGGAGCCTTGGCACTAGGCGTAGTCCACGTTGGGCCAGATGAGTGCCAGTTAGTTTATTTTCTTTTTATACTCGATATGATTTTTGGTTATTAACTGATACTCATGATATGAGTGATATTATGTTATTATGATACTCGATTGGAGTTGTATTTATTTTATTATTATTCGGGATATATTTTTTGGAAATTATTTTCTGAGAAACATACAGCAACATAATTGGAGCCTTGACGTGGCGTTGCTGCTCCCAAGTACCGCACGGTGTACTTCGGTCTAACCCAATTTATTGTGGTTTGGGGGGGGGGGTGTGTTAGGGACCACAGTGGTGTGCATGCGTGCATTCTCATTGTGACATGTTTCATGTGCTTGTTGAACGTGAAAATATGCCTACCACGAGGCATCTCCTGACTGCTCTTCCCTCAGCAAACGGGGGACCCTCGGGTGGGGGGGGGAAGTCTGGTTCGGGGGTCAGATCATGACGGAGTTCAACCTGCAGGCCCCTTCTCATGGCGAAATTGTGCAGAATGCAACATGCACCGATAATCTGGCACACAAAGTCTGGGGCAAACAACAGTGTACCCCCAGACCTATCTAGGCATCGGAACCGTGACTTCAGGAGGCCAAACGTGCGCTCCACCACTCCCCGGGTACGTATATGTGCCTCGTTGTAGCTTCTTTCTCCTGGTGTTTGTGGGTTCCGGAATGGGGTCATCAGGTGGGGTCCCAGGGCATATCCAGAGTCACCTGGAAGGGAAAAGACAGGAGGAGGTTAGTCGTGCATGTGCCCCTCGTGATGTCTGCATCATGGGGGGGACAGACATGCCTGACACCCATGTCACTCACCAACCAGCCAGCTGTCCCCATACACGTTCTCTTCAAATTGTCCTGGGATGACGCTTTGCCGGTAGATAAAGCTGTCATGGGTGGCCCCAGGGTGTTTAGCACAGACGTGCCATATGAGGCCTTGAGCATCGGTTATTACTTGTACATTAATTGAATGCCAATTCTTCCTGTTACGGTACATATGCTCAGCGTCACGGGGGGGGCTGGAGTGCCACATGAGAACAATCAATGGCCCCCACAGTGCGTGGAAATCTGGCTATTTTATAGAAATCGGTTCTTGCCTTCGCCTGCTGGACCTCCTGGGTGGGTCTCACAATGTGGTGGGACATCCGTTTCAGGATAGCGGGTACAACCTGGTGCACGCACCTACTCATTGTGGATTGGGACATCCCAGCCAAATTTCCACTGGTTCTTTGAAATGATCCACTGGCTAAAAAATGCAGGGTTGCCATGACCTTGAGCAGTGGCGGCACTGCTTGTGATCGATGTGTTGGGCTGGTGAGGTCATCCTGCAGGGATCGTACTATTTCCATGATGGCTTCAGTGTCAAATCTCAACAAGCGAAACACCTCCGATTCAAACATGCCAAAGAGGTCCATGCGATCTCGGGGTACCCTCTCCTGTGCCCTCCTCCTCCTCCTGCGTGCGCGTAGACGCCGTAGTACTATGACCACGGCTGCCCCTGACATGTTGGCACACAGATGTGTTGTCCTGCAAGTGTTGTTGCTCAGCTCCTCTGTCACGCTGCTGCTGTTGCTGCTCTCCAGCTGACCTGTGCAAGTCCGTTGCAAAGTTACCCCTGCTTTTATGAAGGGTAACTTAAGATCGGGCGAGCAGCTTACACGCACCGCGCGTAGCCTACGACGGACAATCGTACGCATGTGAATCGGCATTTCTCCCTCATTTGCATAATTGAATAGCAAATCAATGGGAACGAAGAATACGCCTAGCCAAAATATGCGCCTGTTGCGTTGGACGGGTGAAGCCTAAGTTCGCGTGTATGTGCTTCTGTGGGTACCGCGCATCGATACAACGGCGCACATCTACACTTACGCCGCGTATCTCGAGATACACCGTCGTATCTCTTTGTGAATCTGGCCCCTTGTTTTATTTTAGTTTTTTTTTTTGCCACCTATGAAAAAGTAATGGAAAAAAATTTGAGTGAGATATCCACAGCTTCTCACCTATTGTTTTCATCATCATCATCATCCTCCTCATCATCATCGAAATCGTAGATAGGATCGTTGATTTCTTTATCTTAAAGAATTAAAACAAAGCAGAGTTTACACAGCTCCTCCACACGTTAGTCTGTAGTTCATCTGAAAGTCATTTTACAACAAGATTTACTAACATTTTGTAGGCCGTCTTTCCACAAATCATAGAATAGGAGGACAGAACATTTATCCCAGAGATCTCTTTGCTGATCCCGCCTTGTATCTGCCTGGGCAGGAGACGGAATGTCGCATAGAGTCGTGTTTTGTCTCCCGCTATATGTCAGATCTTCTTTCTTCCCCTGTTAGTGGTTGTGAAGGAAGCAGCAGGCACCGGCCATGTCTTTAGCAGTCAGTGGGGTGGATTCAGTAAGCAATTGCATCTGCGTAACCATAGTTACGCAGCGCAATTGCTTACTTGCCCCGGCGTAACGACTTTTCTGTATTCAGAAAGCTCGTTACGCCGACTGCAGCCTAAGATATGACTGGCATTACGCTCTTATGCCGTTGTATCGTAGGCTGCATTCTTACGATGGCTGCTAGGTGGCGTTCCCGTAGTGGTCAGCGTATAGTATGCAAATTGCATACTAACGCCGATTCACAACCCTACGCGCGCCCGGCGTTCGCATTTTACTTCGTTTGCGTTCGTCGGGTTCCGCGTAAGGCTGCTCCTGCTATTAGCAGGCGCAGCCAATGCTAAGGATACCCGTCGTTCCCGCGTCGCGAGGTTTAAATTTTACGTCGTTTGCGTAAGTGAATCGTGAATGGCGCTGGACGCCATTCACGTTCACTTTGAAGCAAATGACGTCCTTGCGACATCATTTACCGCAATGCACGTGGGGAAAGTTTCCCGACGCTAATGTAAATGATTCCCGCCCCCTACGGGATCATTTACATTAGGCGCCCTTACGCAGGGCATTTTTGAGGAGTGCCCACGCAAATTACGTGGCTACTGCTTCATGAATGAAGCGTAGCGCAAATAATCGGTGCAACGTCATTTCGCGCAAAGCACGGCGGGAAATTTCAAAACGGAGCATGCGCAGTACGTTCGGCGCGGGAACGCGCCTAATTTAAATGATCCACACCCCAGAACCCGGATCATTTGAATTAGGCGGGCTTGCGCCGGAGGCATTTACGCTACACCGCCGCAACTTTACAGGCAAGTGCTTTGTGAATCAAGCACTTGCCCGTAAAACTTGCGGCGGTGTAACGTAAATGCGATACGTTACACCGCCGTAAATGTACCTGAATCTGGCCCGATGACAGCGTATCGGTCGGGGCTGTCTAGCCTTCCGGGACGCCAAAGGGAGCCACACGTGGGCCGCTTTTTTTGGCAGCCGGAGCGCCATATCTCTCGGGGAGGGGGGGAGGTAGGCGCCTACGTGCGATCATCCTAATTTCCATACTCTTAGGGCTGTATATATTGACTGGCTACTGGGGAATCAATACCAGATTCCATACAGGCCGGGTCGGATTTCATTGCATCTATGTTCGCTCGGCACCGCGTCCCTACCTGTCCTGCATAATTGCAGTCAGGTTCCCAACAATATACTACGCATAATCCATACAAGCTATATCACCACACCAGGGGCTAGATTCAGAAAGAATTTACGCCGGCGTATCTACTGATACGCCGCGTAAATTCAAATCTGCCCCGGCGTATCTTCTTTCTGTATTCAGAAAGCAAGATACACCAAAATTTGGCTAAGATCCGACTGTCGTAAGTCTCTTACGCCGTCGTATCTTAGTTGCATAATTACGCTGGCCACTAGGTGGCGCTTCCGTCGATTTACGCGAGGAATATGCTAATTGGGTAGATACGCCGATTCACAAACGTACGTACACCCGGCGCATTTTTTTACGTTGTTTACGTTAGGCTTTTTCCGGCGTAAGGTTACTCCTGCTATATGAGGCGTACGCAATGTTAAGTATGGACGTCGTTCCCGCGTCGAATTTAAATTTTTTTAAGTCGTTTGCGTAAGTCGTTCACGAATAGGGCTGTGCGTAAGTTATGTTCACGTCTAAAGCATTGACGATTTGCGGCATAATTTCGAGCATGCGCACTGGGGTTCTTTCACGAACGGCGCATGCGCCTTTTCGTAAAAAAACGTCAAATACGCGGGGTCACAGTAAATTTAAATAAGACACGCCCACATCATCCAAATTTGAATTAGGCGGCCTTACGCCGGACCACAGACGTTACGCCACCGTAACTTAGGGAGCAAGTTCTTTCTGAATACGGAACTTGCGCCCTAATTTACAGTGGCGTAACGTATCGGAGATACGTTACGCCCACACAACTTTACGCAGGGCTATCTGAATCTAGCATCAGGTATATTATAGTATCTATATACTGTATATTATTTTACAATTTTGGTTTTCGTTTGATCACAATTTTCGCAGGCGCCGGCTCCTCCATCCCTTGGAGGGCGTCCTTAATGTGGCTCCTTGTAAGCCCCTTTGGGTGGGCCCTTCACTCCTGGGAAGGTGGGGGCAACCTTGAGCCCCTCCGGATCATCAAGAGGCTCCAAAAATTATCAACCACTATAGTACTAGATTATCATAATTACTCATTCCCTATTACTGGTTAGTCAACCTTATGGGACGGGGAGAAGGGGAAAAACGTCAATCACGTCGCGTCACCAAGAATTAACAGAAAAACACGCCCCCTCATCCACATTTTAATTACACGCGCTTACGCCGGCCCCATTTACGCTACGCCGCCGTAACTTAGAAGGCAAGTGCTTTGTGAATACAGCACTTGCCTCTCTAACTTACGGCGGCGTAGCGTAAATACGATACGCTGCGCCACCGTAACAATGCGTGCCCCTACCTGAATCTAGCCCACTATTTTTATAGTAACAAGTATCTTACTTTTTTGGTCACGTTTGTTGAAGGACATCACTGGGAATACCCCACCCCCTTGTTTACATTTAGTGGACAGGACCCGAGCTGTTGTTTGTGGCGAGTGTAGCGACGGGATAAGACAAGTCCATCAGTTGGCGGGCACTATTCATCATGATTGTCACTGGATGATGTGTGAGTGACAATGGATTTACATCATGGGGCATTTTTTTTTTAATAAAAGAATTGTCAAAAGGTGTGTTTTTATTTACACTTTATACTTTTTTTGTGACTGTGTAGGGACACTGTGTACCCCTTTCTCTTTCACATGGAAGAACTGGTGTTCGGGGGACCCTTTATTTTTAAAGGCGACTTCCAGATTCTGATAAGCCCCCCACCCACAGATTGGGCCAGGGTTGTGGGTAGGAGGCTCTTGTATTCATCATCATGGGGACAAGGTACTTTTCTGTGGGAAACACAACAAGGAATGGTAGCCTCCCTATATTGAGGCCTTGTATGGTTCAGGAAGCGGGGTGGAAGTGCGTGAAAGACCCCATATGTTTCTGGCCTGCCAGGCTGCATTGTTATATAAGGGTCTGCTATGGATTTTGTCTATGTATGTCAGGTAGGTGAGGTGAGTGTATGTATGTCAGGTAGGTGAGGTGAGTGTATGTATGTCAGGTAGGTGAGGTAGGTGAGGTGAGTGTATGTATGTCAGGTAAATGACGTGAGTGTATGTATGTCAGGTAGGTCTATGTATGTCAGGTAGGTGAGGTGAGTGTATATATGTCAGGTAGGTCTATGTATGTCAGGTAGGTGATGTGAGTGTATGTATGTCAGGTAGGTGAGGTGAGTGTATGTATGTCAGGTAGGTGAGGTGAGTGAATGTATGTCAGGTAGGTGAGGTGAGTGTATGTATGTCAGGTAGGTGAGGTGAGTGTATGTATGTCAGGTAGGTGAGGTGAGTGTATGTATGTCAGGTAGGTGAGGTGAGTGTATGTATGTCAGGTAGGTGAGGTGAGTGTATGTATGTCAGGTAGGTGAGGTGAGTGTATGTATGTCAGGTAGGTGAGGTGAGTGTATGTATGTCAGGTAGGTGAGGTGAGTGTATGTATGTCAGGTAGGTGAGGTGAGTGTATGTATGTCAGGTAGGTGAGGTGAGTGTATGTATGTCAGGTAGGTGAGGTGAGTGTATGTATGTCAGGTAGGTGAGGTGAGTGTATGTATGTCAGGTAGGTGAGGTGAGTGTATGTATGTCAGGTAGGTGAGTGTATGTATGTCAGGTAGGTGAGGTGAGTGTATGTATGTCAGGTAGGTGAGGTGAGTATGTATGTCAGGTAGGTGAGGTGAGTGTATGTATGTCAGGTAGGTGAGGTGAGTGTATGTATGTCAGGTAGGTGAGGTGAGTGTATGTATGTCAGGTAGTTGAGGTTAGGTAGATCAGTGTGTCAGGTAGGTGGGGTGAGTGTATGTATGTCAGATAGGTGAGGTGAGTGTATGTATGTCAGGTAGGTGAGGTGAGTGTATATATGTCAGGTAGTTGAGGTTAGGTAGATCAGTGTGTCAGGTAGGTGAGGTGAGTGTATGTATGTCAGATAGGTGAGGTGAGTGTATGTATATCAGGTAGGTGAGGTGAGTGTATGTATGTCAGGTAGGTGAGGTGAGTGTATGTATGTCAGGTAGGTGAGGTGAGTGTATGTATGTCAGGTAGGTGAGGTGAGTGTATGTATGTCAGGTAGGTGAGGTGAGTGTATGTATGTCAGGTAGGTCAATGTATGTCAGGTAGGTGAGTGTATGTATGTCAGGTAAGTGAGGTGAGTGTATGTCAGGTAGGTGAGGTGAGTGTATGTATGTCAGGTAGGGGAGGTGAGTGTATGTATATCAGGTAGGGGAGGTGAGTGTATGTATGTCAGGTAGGTGAGGTGAGTGTATGTATATCAGGTAGGTGAGGTGAGTGTATGTATGTCAGGTAGGTGAGGTGAGTGTATGTATGTCAGATAGGTGAGGTGAGTGTATGTATGTCAGGTAGGTGAGGTGAGTGTATGTATGTCAGGTAGGTGAGGTGAGTGTATGTATGTCAGGTAGGTGAGGTGAGTGTATGTATGTCAGGTAGGTCAATGTATGTCAGGTAGGTGAGTGTATGTATGTCAGGTAAGTGAGGTGAGTGTATGTCAGGTAGGTGAGGTGAGTGTATGTATGTCAGGTAGGTGAGGTGAGTGTATGTATGTCAGGTAGGGGAGGTGAGTGTATGTATGTCAGGTAGGTCAATGTATGTCAGGTAGGTGAGGTGAGTGTATGTATGTCAGGTAAGTGAGGTGAGTGTATGTCAGGTAGGTGAGGTGAGTGTATGTATGTCAGGTAGGGGAGGTGAGTGTATGTATGTCAGGTAGGTGAGGTGAGTGTATGTATGTCAGGTAGGTCAATGTATGTCAGGTAGGTGAGTGTATGTATGTCAGGTAGTGAGGTGAGTGTATGTCAGGTAGGTGAGGTGAGTGTATGTATGTCAGGTCGGTGAGGTGAGTGTATGTATGTCAGGTAGGTGAGGTGAGTGTATGTCAGGTAGGTGAGGTGAGTGTATGTATGTCAGGTAGGTGAGGTGAGTGTATGTATGTCAGGTAGGTGAGGTGAGTGTATGTATGTCAGGTAGGTGAGGTGAGTGTATGTATGTCAGGTAGGTGAGGTGAGTGTATGTATGTCAGGTCGGTGAGGTGAGTGTATGTATGTATATCAGGTAGGGGAGGTGAGTGTATGTATGTCAGGTAGGTGAGGTGAGTGTATGTATGTCAGGTAGGTGAGGTGAGTGTATGTATGTCAGGTCGGTGAGGTGAGTGTATGTATGTCAGGTAGGTGAGGTGAGTGTATGTATGTCAGGTAGGTGAGGTGAGTGTATGTATGTCAGGTCGGTGAGGTGAGTGTATGTATGTCAGGTAGGTGAGGTGAGTGTATGTATGTATATCAGGTAGGTGAGGTGAGTGTATGTATATCAGGTAGGTGAGGTGAGTGTATGTATGTATATCAGGTAGGGGAGGTGAGTGTATGTATGTCAGGTAGGTGAGGTGAGTGTATGTATATCAGGTAGGTGAGGTGAGTGTATGTATATCAGGTAGGGGAGGTGAGTGTATGTATGTCAGGTAGGTGAGGTGAGTGTATGTATGTCAGGTAGGTGAGGTGAGTGTATGTATATCAGGTAGGTGAGGTGAGTGTATGTATATCAGGTAGGGGAGGTGAGTGTATGTATGTATATCAGGTCGGTGAGGTGAGTGGGCCATATTCTCATACATTTCAGGCGGCGGAACGTATGTACTTTACGTTACGCCGCCGCAAGTTTAAGTGGCAAGTGCCGGATTCCCAAACCACTTACCTGTAAACTTGCGGCGGCATCGCGTAAAGTCCACCCGCGTAAGCCATCCTAATTCAAATGATCCAGGCAGGGGGCGTGGATCATTTAAATTAGGCGCGCTCCCGCGCCGATCGGAATGCGCATGCTCCGTCGGGTAAATTACCCGACTTGCATTGCGCTAAATGACGTCTCACGGACATCATTTGTTTTGACTGTAACGTAAATGGCGTCCAGCGACATTCACGGACGACTTACGTAAACGACGTTTAATTTTGAAATTTCGACGCGGGATCGACGGCCATACTTAACATTGAGTACGCCACCTAGGGGGCATCTTTATCTTTACGCCGCGTATCGCTTACGGAAACGACGTTAAAACACTACGGCGGGCAAGCGTACGTTCGAGAATCGGCGTGACTAGTCATTTGCATATTCTACGCTGACCGCCACCTAGCGGTCAGCGTAAATATTGCAGCCTAAGATACAACGGCGCAAGCCGTCGTATCTTAGGCATGTTTAAGTGTATCTCAGTTTGAGAATACACTTAAACATAGAAACGAACTTACGTAGGCGTATCTGCTGATACGCCTACGTAACTTGTTTAAGAATATGGCCCAGTGTATGTATATCAGGTAGGTGAGGTGAGTGTATGTATGTCAGGTAGGTCTATGTATATCAGGTAGGTGAGGTGAGTGTATGTATGTCAGGTAGGTGAGGTGAGTGTATGTATGTCAGGTAGGTGAGGTGAGTGTATGTATATCAGGTAGGTGAGGTGAGTGTATGTATGTCAGGTAGGTGAGGTGAGTGTATGTCAGGTAGGTGAGGTGAGTGTATGTATATCAGGTAGGTGAGGTGAGTGTATGTATATCAGGTAGGTGAGGTGAGTGTATGTATGTCAGGTAGGTGAGGTGAGTGTATGTATGTCAGGTAGGTGAGTGTATGTATGTCAGGTAGGTGAGGTGAGTGTATGTATGTCAGGTAGGTGAGGTGAGTGTATGTATATCAGGTAGGGGAGGTGAGTGTATGTATGTCAGGTAGGTGAGGTGAGTGTATGTATGTCAGGTAGGTGAGGTGAGTGTATGTATGTCAGGTAGGTCTATGTATGTCAGGTAGGTGAGGTGAGTGTATGTATGTCAGGTAGGTGAGGTGAGTGTATGTATGTCAGGTAGGTGAGGTGAGTGTATGTATGTCAGGTAGGTGAGGTGAGTGTATGTATGTCAGGTAGGTGAGGTGAGTGTATGTATGTCAGGTAGGTGAGGTGAGTGTATGTATGTCAGGTAGGTGAGGTGAGTGTATGTATGTCAGGTAGGTGAGGTGAGTGTATGTATGTCAGGTAGGTGAGGTGAGTGTATGTATGTCAGGTAGGTGAGGTGAGTGTATGTCAGGTAGGTGAGGTGAATGTATGTCAGGTAGGTGAGGTGAGTGTATGTATGTCAGGTAGGTGAGGTGAGTGTATGTATGTCAGGTAGGTGAGGTGAGTGTATAGTCAGGTAGGTGAGGTGAGTGTATGTATGTCAGGTAGGTGAGGTGAGTGTATGTATGTCAGGTAGGTGAGGTGAGTGTATGTATGTCAGGTAGGTGAGGTGAGTGTATGTATGTCAGGTAGGTGAGGTGAGTGTATGTATGTCAGGTAGGTGAGGTGAGTGTATGTATGTCAGGTAGGTGAGGTGAGTGTATGTATGTCAGGTAGGTGAGGTGAGTGTATGTATGTCAGGTAGGTGAGGTGAGTGTATGTATGTCAGGTAGGTGAGGTGAGTGTATGTATGTCAGGTAGGTGAGGTGAGTGTATGTATGTCAGGTAGGTGAGGTGAGTGTATGTATGTCAGGTAGGTGAGGTGAGTGTATGTATGTCAGGTAGGTGAGGTGAGTGTATGTATGTCAGGTAGGTGAGGTGAGTGTATGTATGTCAGGTAGGTGAGGTGAGTGTATGTATGTCAGGTAGGTGAGGTGAGTGTATGTATGTCAGGTAGGTGAGGTGAGTGTATGTATGTCAGGTAGGTGAGGTGAGTGTATGTATGTCAGGTAGGTGAGGTGAGTGTATGTATGTCAGGTAGGTGAGGTGAGTGTATGTATATCAGGTAGGTGAGGTGAGTGTATGTATGTCAGGTAGGTGAGGTGAGTGTATGTATGTCAGGTAGGTGAGGTGAGTGTATGTATGTCAGGTAGGTGAGGTGAGTGTATGTATGTCAGGTAGGTGAGGTGAGTGTATGTATGTCAGGTAGGTGAGGTGAGTGTATGTATGTCAGGTAGGTGAGGTGAGTGTATGTATGTCAGGTAGGTGAGGTGAGTGTATGTATGTCAGGTAGGTGAGGTGAGTGTATGTATGTCAGGTAGGTGAGGTGAGTGTATGTATGTCAGGTAGGTGAGGTGAGTGTATGTATGTCAGGTAGGTGAGGTGAGTGTATGTATGTCAGGTAGGTGAGGTGAGTGTATGTATGTCAGGTAGGTGAGGTGAGTGTATGTATGTCAGGTAGGTGAGGTGAGTGTATGTATGTCAGGTAGGTGAGGTGAGTGTATGTATGTCAGGTAGGTGAGGTGAGTGTATGTATGTCAGGTAGGTGAGGTGAGTGTATGTATGTCAGGTAGGTGAGGTGAGTGTATGTATGTCAGGTAGGTGAGGTGAGTGTATGTATGTCAGGTAGGTGAGGTGAGTGTATGTATGTCAGGTAGGTGAGGTGAGTGTATGTATGTCAGGTAGGTGAGGTGAGTGTATGTATGTCAGGTAGGTGAGGTGAGTGTATGTATGTCAGGTAGGTGAGGTGAGTGTATGTATGTCAGGTAGGTGAGGTGAGTGTATGTATGTCAGGTAGGTGAGGTGAGTGTATGTATGTCAGGTAGGTGAGGTGAGTGTATGTATGTCAGGTAGGTGAGGTGAGTGTATGTATGTCAGGTAGGTGAGGTGAGTGTATGTATGTCAGGTAGGTGAGGTGAGTGTATGTATGTCAGGTAGGTGAGGTGAGTGTATGTATGTCAGGTAGGTGAGGTGAGTGTATGTATGTCAGGTAGGTGAGGTGAGTGTATGTATGTCAGGTAGGTGAGGTGAGTGTATGTATGTCAGGTAGGTGAGGTGAGTGTATGTATGTCAGGTAGGTGAGGTGAGTGTATGTATGTCAGGTAGGTGAGGTGAGTGTATGTATGTCAGGTAGGTGAGGTGAGTGTATGTATGTCAGGTAGGTGAGGTGAGTGTATGTATGTCAGGTAGGTAGGTATGTCAGGTAGGTGAGGTGAGTGTATGTATGTCAGGTAGGTGAGGTGAGTGTATGTATGTCAGGTAGGTGAGGTGAGTGTATGTATGTCAGGTAGGTGAGGTGAGTGTATGTATGTCAGGTAGGTGAGGTGTATGTATGTCAGGTAGGTGAGGTGAGTGTATGTATGTCAGGTAGGTGAGGTGAGTGTATGTATGTCAGGTAGGTGAGGTGAGTGTATGTATGTCAGGTAGGTGAGGTGAGTGTATGTATGTCAGGTAGGTGAGGTGAGTGTATGTATGTCAGGTAGGTGAGGTGAGTGTATGTATGTCAGGTAGGTGAGGTGAGTGTATGTATGTCAGGTAGGTGAGGTGAGTGTATGTATGTCAGGTAGGTGAGGTGAGTGTATGTATGTCAGGTAGGTGAGTAGTCAGGTAGGTGAGGTGAGTGTATGTATGTCAGGTAGGTGAGGTGAGTGTATGTATATCAGGTAGGTGAGGTGAGTGTATGTATGTCAGGTAGGTGAGGTGAGTGTATGTATGTCAGGTAGGTGAGGTGAGTGTATGTATGTCAGGTAGGTGAGGTGAGTGTATGTATGTCAGGTAGGTGAGGTGAGTGTATGTATGTCAGGTAGGTGAGGTGAGTGTATGTATGTCAGGTAGGTGAGGTGAGTGTATGTATGTCAGGTAGGTGAGGTGAGTGTATGTATGTCAGGTAGGTGAGGTGAGTGTATGTATGTCAGGTAGGTGAGGTGAGTGTATGTATGTCAGGTAGGTGAGGTGAGTGTATGTATGTCAGGTAGGTGAGGTGAGTGTATGTATGTCAGGTAGGTGAGGTGAGTGTATGTATGTCAGGTAGGTGAGGTGAGTGTATGTATGTCAGGTAGGTGAGGTGAGTGTATGTATGTCAGGTAGGTGAGGTGAGTGTATGTATGTCAGGTAGGTGAGGTGAGTGTATGTATGTCAGGTAGGTGAGGTGAGTGTATGTATGTCAGGTAGGTGAGGTGAGTGTATGTATGTCAGGTAGGTGAGGTGAGTGTATGTATGTCAGGTAGGTGAGGTGAGTGTATGTATGTCAGGTAGGTGAGGTGAGTGTATGTATGTCAGGTAGGTGAGGTGAGTGTATGTATGTCAGGTAGGTGAGGTGAGTGTATGTATGTCAGGTAGGTGAGGTGAGTGTATGTATGTCAGGTAGGTGAGGTGAGTGTATGTATGTCAGGTAGGTGATGTATGTCAGGTAGGTGAGGTGAGTGTATGTATGTCAGGTAGGTGAGGTGAGTGTATGTATGTCAGGTAGGTGAGGTGAGTGTATGTATGTCAGGTAGGTGAGGTGAGTGTATGTATGTCAGGTAGGTGAGGTGAGTGTATGTATGTCAGGTAGGTGAGGTGAGTGTATGTATGTCAGGTAGGTGAGGTGAGTGTATGTATGTCAGGTAGGTGAGGTGAGTGTATGTATGTCAGGTAGGTGAGGTGAGTGTATGTATGTCAGGTAGGTGAGGTGAGTGTATGTATGTCAGGTAGGTGAGGTGAGTGTATGTATGTCAGGTAGGTGAGGTGAGTGTATGTATGTCAGGTAGGTGAGGTGAGTGTATGATCAGGTAGGTGAGGTGAGTGTATGTATGTCAGGTAGGTGAGGTGAGTGTATGTATGTCAGGTAGGTGAGGTGAGTGTATGTATGTCAGGTAGGTGAGGTGAGTGTATGTATGTCAGGTAGGTGAGGTGAGTGTATGTATGTCAGGTAGGTGAGGTGAGTGTATGTATGTCAGGTAGGTGAGGTGAGTGTATGTATGTCAGGTAGGTGAGGTGAGTGTATGTATGTCAGGTAGGTGAGGTGAGTGTATGTATGTCAGGTAGGTGAGGTGAGTGTATGTCAGGTAGGTGAGGTGAGTGTATGTATGTCAGGTAGGTGAGGTGAGTGTATGTATGTCAGGTAGGTGAGGTGAGTGTATGTATGTCAGGTAGGTGAGGTGAGTGTATGTATGTCAGGTAGGTGAGGTGAGTGTATGTATGTCAGGTAGGTGAGGTGAGTGTATGTATGTCAGGTAGGTGAGGTGAGTGTATGTCAGGTAGGTGAGGTGAGTGTATGTATGTCAGGTAGGTGAGGTGAGTGTATGTATGTCAGGTAGGTGAGGTGAGTGTATGTATGTCAGGTAGGTGAGGTGTATGTATGTCAGGTAGGTGAGGTGAGTGTATGTATGTCAGGTAGGTGAGGTGAGTGTATGTATGTCAGGTAGGTGAGGTGAGTGTATGTATGTCAGGTAGGTGAGGTGAGTGTATGTATGTCAGGTAGGTGAGGTGAGTGTATGTCAGGTAGGTGAGGTGAGTGTATGTATGTCAGGTAGGTGAGGTGAGTGTATGTATGTCAGGTAGGTGAGGTGAGTGTATGTATGTCAGGTAGGTGAGGTGAGTGTATGTATGTCAGGTAGGTGAGGTGAGTGTATGTATGTCAGGTAGGTGAGGTGAGTGTATGTATGTCAGGTAGGTGAGGTGAGTGTATGTATGTCAGGTAGGTGAGGTGAGTGTATGTATGTCAGGTAGGTGAGGTGAGTGTATGTATGTCAGGTAGGTGAGGTGAGTGTATGTATGTCAGGTAGGTGAGGTGAGTGTATGTATGTCAGGTAGGTGAGGTGAGTGTATGTATGTCAGGTAGGTGAGGTGAGTGTATGTATGTCAGGTAGGTGAGGTGAGTGTATGTATGTCAGGTAGGTGAGGTGAGTGTATGTATGTCAGGTAGGTGAGGTGAGTGTATGTATGTCAGGTAGGTGAGGTGAGTGTATGTATGTCAGGTAGGTGAGGTGAGTGTATGTCAGGTAGGTGAGGTGAGTGTATGTATGTCAGGTAGGTGAGGTGAGTGTATGTATGTCAGGTAGGTGAGGTGAGTGTATGTATGTCAGGTAGGTGAGGTGAGTGTATGTATGTCAGGTAGGTGAGGTGAGTGTATGTATGTCAGGTAGGTGAGGTGAGTGTATGTATGTCAGGTAGGTGAGGTGAGTGTATGTATGTCAGGTAGGTGAGGTGAGTGTATGTATGTCAGGTAGGTGAGGTGAGTGTATGTATGTCAGGTAGGTGAGGTGAGTGTATGTATGTCAGGTAGGTGAGGTGAGTGTATGTATGTCAGGTAGGTGAGGTGAGTGTATGTATGTCAGGTAGGTGAGGTGAGTGTATGTATGTCAGGTAGGTGAGGTGAGTGTATGTATGTCAGGTAGGTGAGGTGAGTGTATGTATGTCAGGTAGGTGAGGTGAGTGTATGTATGTCAGGTAGGTGAGGTGAGTGTATGTATGTCAGGTAGGTGAGGTGAGTGTATGTATGTCAGGTAGGTGAGGTGAGTGTATGTATGTCAGGTAGGTGAGGTGAGTGTATGTATGTCAGGTAGGGGAGGTGAGTGTATGTATGTCAGGTAGGTGAGGTGAGTGTATGTATGTCAGGTAGGTGAGGTGAGTGTATGTATGTCAGGTAGGTGAGGTGAGTGTATGTATGTCAGGTAGGTGAGGTGAGTGTATGTATGTCAGGTAGGTGAGGTGAGTGTATGTATGTCAGGTAGGTGAGGTGAGTGTATGTATGTCAGGTAGGTGAGGTGAGTGTATGTATGTCAGGTAGGTGAGGTGAGTGTATGTATGTCAGGTAGGTGAGGTGAGTGTATGTATGTCAGGTAGGTGAGGTGAGTGTATGTATGTCAGGTAGGTGAGGTGAGTGTATGTATGTCAGGTAGGTGAGGTGAGTGTATGTATGTCAGGTAGGTCTATGTATATCAGGTAGGTGAGGTGAGTGTATGTATGTCAGGTAGGTGAGGTGAGTGTATGTATGTCAGGTAGGTGAGGTGAGTGTATGTCAGGTAGGTGAGGTGAATGTATGTCAGGTAGGTGAGGTGAGTGTATGTATGTCAGGTAGGTGAGGTGAGTGTATGTATGTCAGGTAGGTGAGGTGAGTGTATGTATGTCAGGTAGGTGAGGTGAGTGTATGTATGTCAGGTAGGTGAGGTGAGTGAATGTATGTCAGGTAGGGGAGGTGAGTGTATGTATGTCAGGTAGGTGAGGTGAGTGTATGTATGTCAGGTAGGTGAGGTAGGTGAGGTGAGTGTATGTATGTCAGGTAGGTGAGGTGAGTGTATGTATGTCAGGTAGGTGAGGTGAATGTATGTCAGGTAGGTGAGGTGAGTGTATGTATGTCAGGTAGGTGAGGTGAGTGTATGTATATCAGGTAGGTGAGGTGAGTGTATGTATGTCAGGTAGGTGAGGTGAGTGTATGTATATCAGGTAGGTGAGGTGAGTGTATGTATGTCAGGTAGGTGAGGTGAGTGTATGTATATCAGGTAGGTGAGGTGAGTGTATGTATGTCAGGTAGGGGAGGTGAGTGTATGTATGTCAGGTAGGTGAGGTGAGTGTATGTATATCAGGTAGGTGAGGTGAGTGTATGTATATCAGGTAGGTGAGGTGAGTGTATGTATGTCAGGTAGGTGAGGTGAGTGTATGTATGTCAGGTAGGTGAGGTGAGTGTATGTATGTCAGGTAGGTGAGGTGAGTGTATGTATGTCAGGTAGGTGAGGTGAGTGTATGTCAGGTAGGTGAGGTGAGTGTATGTATGTCAGGTAGGTGAGGTGAGTGTATGTATGTCAGGTAGGTGAGGTGAGTGTATGTATATCAGGTAGGTGAGGTGAGTGTATGTATGTCAGGTAGGTGAGGTATGTATGTCAGGTAGGTGAGGTGAGTGTATGTATGTCAGGTAGGTGAGGTGAGTGTATGTATGTCAGGTAGGTGAGGTGAGTGTATGTATGTCAGGTAGGTGAGGTGAGTGTATGTATGTCAGGTAGGTCTAGGTATGTCAGGTAGGTGAGGTGAGTGTATATCAGGTAGGTGAGGTGAATGTATGTCAGGTAGGTGAGGTGAGTGTATGTATGTCAGGTAGGTGAGGTGAGTGTATGTATGTCAGGTAGGTGAGGTGAGTGTATGTATGTCAGGTAGGTGAGGTGAGTGTATGTATGTCAGGTAGGTGAGGTGAGTGAATGTATGTCAGGTAGGTGAGGTGAGTGTATGTATGTCAGGTAGGTGAGGTGAGTGTATGTATGTCAGGTAGGTGAGGTGAGTGTATGTATGTCAGGTAGGTCTAGGTATGTCAGGTAGGTGAGGTGAGTGTATGTATGTCAGGTAGGAGAGGTGAGTGTATGTATATCAGGTAGGTGAGGTGAGTGTATGTATGTCAGGTAGGTGAGGTGAGTGTATGTATGTCAGGTAGGTGAGGTGAGTGTATGTATGTCAGGTAGGTGAGGTGAGTGTATGTATGTCAGGTAGGTGAGGTGAGTGTATGTATGTCAGGTAGGTGAGGTGAGTGTATGTATGTCAGGTAGGTGAGGTGAGTGTATGTATGTCAGGTAGGTGAGGTGAGTGTATGTATGTCAGGTAGGTGAGGTGAGTGTATGTATGTCAGGTAGGTGAGGTGAGTGTATGTATGTCAGGTAGGTGAGGTGAGTGTATGTATGTCAGGTAGGTGAGGTGAGTGTATATCAGGTAGGTGAGGTGAGTGTATGTATGTCAGGTAGGTGAGGTGAGTGTATGTATGTCAGGTATGTGAGGTGAGTGTATGTATGTCAGGTAGGTGAGGTGAGTGTATGTATGTCAGGTAGGTCTATGTATATCAGGTAGGTGAGGTGAGTGTATGTATGTCAGGTAGGTGAGGTGAGTGTATGTATGTCAGGTAGGTGAGGTGAGTGTATGTATGTCAGGTAGGTGAGGTGAGTGTATGTATGTCAGGTAGGTGAGGTGTATGTATGTCAGGTAGGTGAGGTGAGTGTATGTATGTCAGGTAGGTGAGGTGAATGTATGTCAGGTAGGTGAGGTGAGTGTATGTATGTCAGGTAGGTGAGGTGAGTGTATGTATGTCAGGTAGGTGAGGTGAGTGTATGTATGTCAGGTAGGTGAGGTGAGTGTATGTCAGGTAGGTGAGGTGAGTGTATATCAGGTAGGTGAGGTGAGTGTATGTATATCAGGTAGGTGAGGTGAGTGTATGTATGTCAGGTAGGTGAGGTGAGTGTATGTATGTCAGGTAGGTGAGGTGAGTGTATGTATGTCAGGTAGGTGAGGTGAGTGTATGTATGTCAGGTAGGTGAGGTGAGTGTATGTATGTCAGGTAGGTGAGGTGAGTGTATGTATGTCAGGTAGGTGAGGTGAGTGTATGTATGTCAGGTAGGTGAGGTGAGTGTATGTATGTCAGGTAGGTGAGGTGAGTGTATGTATGTCAGGTAGGTGAGGTGAGTGTATGTATGTCAGGTAGGTGAGGTGAGTGTATGTATGTCAGGTAGGTGAGGTGAGTGTATGTATGTCAGGTAGGTGAGGTGAGTGTATGTATATCAGGTAGGTGTATGTATGTCAGGTAGGTGAGGTGAGTGTATGTATGTCAGGTAGGTGAGGTGAGTGTATGTATGTCAGGTAGGTGAGGTGAGTGTATGTATATCAGGTAGGTGAGGTGAGTGTATGTATGTCAGGTAGGTGAGGTGAGTGTATGTATGTCAGGTAGGTGAGGTGAGTGTATGTATGTCAGGTAGGTGAGGTGAGTGTATGTATGTCAGGTAGGTGAGGTGAGTGTATGTATGTCAGGTAGGTCTAGGTATGTCAGGTAGGTGAGGTGAGTGTATGTATGTCAGGTAGGTGAGGTGAGTGTATGTATGTCAGGTAGGTGAGGTGAGTGTATGTATGTCAGGTAGGTGAGGTGAGTGTATGTATGTCAGGTAGGTGAGGTGAGTGTATGTATCAGGTAGGTGAGGTGAGTGTATGTATGTCAGGTAGGTGAGGTGAGTGTATGTATGTCAGGTAGGTGAGGTGAGTGTATGTATATCAGGTAGGTGAGGTGAGTGTATGTATGTCAGGTAGGTGAGGTGAGTGTATGTATGTCAGGTAGGTGAGGTGAGTGTATGTCAGGTAGGTGAGGTGAGTGTATGTATGTCAGGTAGGTGAGGTGAGTGTATGTATGTCAGGTAGGTGAGGTGAGTGTATGTATGTCAGGTAGGTGAGGTGAGTGTATGTATGTCAGGTAGGTGAGGTGAGTGTATGTATGTCAGGTAGGTGAGGTGAATGTATGTCAGGTAGGTGAGGTGAGTGTATGTATGTCAGGTAGGTGAGGTGAGTGTATGTATGTCAGGTAGGTGAGGTGAGTGTATGTATGTCAGGTAGGTGAGGTGAGTGTATGTATGTCAGGTAGGTGAGGTGAGTGATGTATGTCAGGTAGGTGAGGTGAGTGTATGTATGTCAGGTAGGTGAGGTGAGTGTATGTATGTCAGGTAGGTGAGGTGAGTGTATGTATGTCAGGTAGGTGAGGTGAGTGTATGTATGTCAGGTAGGTGAGGTGAGTGTATGTATGTCAGGTAGGTGAGGTGAGTGTATGTATGTCAGGTAGGTGAGGTGAGTGTATGTATGTCAGGTAGGTGAGGTGAGTGTATGTATGTCAGGTAGGTGAGGTGAGTGTATGTATGTCAGGTAGGTGAGGTGAGTGTATGTATGTCAGGTAGGTGAGGTGAGTGTATGTATGTCAGGTAGGTGAGGTGAGTGTATGTATGTCAGGTAGGTGAGGTGAGTGTATGTATGTCAGGTAGGTGAGGTGAGTGTATGTATGTCAGGTAGGTGAGGTGAGTGTATGTATGTCAGGTAGGTGAGGTGAGTGTATGTATGTCAGGTAGGTGAGGTGAGTGTATGTATGTCAGGTAGGTGAGGTGAGTGTATGTATGTCAGGTAGGTGAGGTGAGTGTATGTATGTCAGGTAGGTGAGGTGAGTGTATGTATGTCAGGTAGGTGAGGTGAGTGTATGTATGTCAGGTAGGTGAGGTGAGTGTATGTATGTCAGGTAGGTGAGGTGAGTGTATGTATGTCAGGTAGGTGAGGTGAGTGTATGTATGTCAGGTAGGTGAGGTGAGTGTATGTATGTCAGGTAGGTGAGGTGAGTGTATGTATGTCAGGTAGGTGAGGTGAGTGTATGTATGTCAGGTAGGTGAGGTGAGTGTATGTATGTCAGGTAGGTGAGGTGAGTGTATGTATGTCAGGTAGGTGAGGTGAGTGTATGTATGTCAGGTAGGTGAGGTGAGTGTATGTATGTCAGGTAGGTGAGGTGAGTGTATGTATGTCAGGTAGGTGAGGTGAGTGTATGTATGTCAGGTAGGTGAGGTGAGTGTATGTATGTCAGGTAGGTGAGGTGAGTGTATGTATGTCAGGTAGGTGAGGTGAGTGTATGTATGTCAGGTAGGTGAGGTGAGTGTATGTATGTCAGGTAGGTGAGGTGAGTGTATGTATGTCAGGTAGGTGAGGTGAGTGTATGTATGTCAGGTAGGTGAGGTGAGTGTATGTATGTCAGGTAGGTGAGGTGAGTGTATGTATGTCAGGTAGGTGAGGTGAGTGTATGTATGTCAGGTAGGTGAGGTGAGTGTATGTATGTCAGGTAGGTGAGGTGAGTGTATGTATGTCAGGTAGGTGAGGTGAGTGTATGTATGTCAGGTAGGTGAGGTGAGTGTATGTATGTCAGGTAGGTGAGGTGAGTGTATGTATATCAGGTAGGTGAGGTGAGTGTATGTATGTCAGGTAGGTGAGGTGAGTGTATGTATGTCAGGTAGGTGAGGTGAGTGTATGTATGTCAGGTAGGTGAGGTGAGTGTATGTATGTCAGGTAGGTGAGGTGAGTGTATGTATGTCAGGTAGGTCTATGTATATCAGGTAGGTGAGGTGAGTGTATGTATGTCAGGTAGGTGAGGTGAGTGTATGTATGTCAGGTAGGTGAGGTGAGTGTATGTATGTCAGGTAGGTGAGGTGAGTGTATGTATGTCAGGTAGGTGAGGTGAGTGTATGTATGTCAGGTAGGTGAGGTGAGTGTATGTATGTCAGGTAGGTGAGGTGAGTGTATGTATGTCAGGTAGGTGAGGTGAGTGTATGTATGTCAGGTAGGTGAGGTGAGTGTATGTATGTCAGGTAGGTGAGGTGAGTGTATGTATGTCAGGTAGGTGAGGTGAGTGTATGTATGTCAGGTAGGTGAGGTGAGTGTATGTATGTCAGGTAGGTGAGGTGAGTGTATGTATGTCAGGTAGGTGAGGTGAGTGTATGTATGTCAGGTAGGTGAGGTGAGTGTATGTATGTCAGGTAGGTGAGGTGAGTGTATGTATGTCAGGTAGGTGAGGTGAGTGTATGTATGTCAGGTAGGTGAGGTGAGTGTATGTATGTCAGGTAGGTGAGGTGAGTGTATGTATGTCAGGTAGGTGAGGTGAGTGTATGTATGTCAGGTAGGTGAGGTGAGTGTATGTATGTCAGG